>NW_004524667.1:4283-23523 GCF_000260255.1 Octodon degus | reverse complement strand
AAAAAAAAGAATTGAACTTTATGTCGAATTTTCTGTAAATCTACATATTTTTCTCTCTGAGATGACTATAATTGCAAAGTAGCACTTGTTTTGACATCTTTTTATATTAATTCTATTTAGAAAGAAGCAGCAATGAGACAGTTTCAAAATAGGCTAGTAGTACAGTTACAATAATTAACACATTGCATATTGTCTTTGTAGTTCTTCATAGTATAAGATGCAGACATGATATCTCATCTAAACACTATTAGTACAAATCTTTCTTCTCATTTAAGTAAGAGAAAATTTAACATCTGATAGCAGGAATATAGTATGTTACCACCCTTCTGTGAACATTCCATATGAATGCAAAAGACCTATCCCCCAATCAGATCCTGTCCATAATATTGAAGAAACATAGCAAGTGCTGAAAAACCAGAGTAGAAGAAAATGTATGCCTTGAACAAGAATTCATGATAGAACAACTTAGCAAAATGTCCTTCACAATGAATAACTGTTGGTATCCTGTGGACAGTATCATAGACATCATATGAAACTGAATGCTCCAAAAGACAGATATTGAATTTCTTAGGAGAACCAAAGAGAAATGTTATCCCATGCTTCATCTTCCATTGTAACACATACACTAATGGTGTATAGTATTATTAATATAATAAAATGTCTTTTCACATTAAAAATAAAATCATCAAGATGTGGTGGTTTAAACCTGTAACCCCAGTGCTCTGAGAAGCTGAAGTAGGAAGATCTCAAGTTCAAGGCCAGCCTGATGACCCAGTGAATTAGAGTGACTGTATCTCAAAGCAAAATATAAAAAGGACAGAGGATAGGCTTGTTGTGGAAGCTCTGCAGTCAGTCTACACACACACACACACACACACACACACACACACAGAGAGAGAGAGAGAGAGAGAGAGAGAGAGAGAGAGAGAGAGAGAGAGTCCAATAACATTTTTTCTTGGAGAATATTAAATCACTCAGGCCATAAAATTCCAAATTAGTCTCAAATCTAAGTAATGATGGATCCTTCTGAGAAAAAATATCAGAATGAGATTTGCTTATCTCAAACAAACACCAGCTACAACATAAGTTGACAAGAATAAATAAGTTAAAAATTTTAATAAAATGCTAAACATTGAATGTGAGATATTGTGAGAGTGTAGGACAAATGCAACCAGACAGCAAGGAAAAGACAAATTAGCCTACTTCTTCTCTATGGCTGTCATTAGGTACTCATGAGAAAGATTGAAAACAAGGGGAGCAGTTGGAGAAGGTTTCTTTATGGAATTCAAGGAAGGGCAACAAAAACTATGACAGAAAAGACTCAAAGCCAACCCACTTTGATCCTTCTATCATTTTATCTCTACAAACACATAAGAACCCTTCAACCACTTAAGGTGGGATACATATCATTAGTAGGATATGTGAGAAAACTCAAACAGATTTTTAAAAACCCACTACATTGTTTGGTTGTAATGCCAATATTTTGGCCCCAAATCATTAAGGCAATCAGCAAATGGAGGAGGAGCAAACCCCAAAATGCAACTCAGGTGCATGTGGGTAAGGCACGGATCTGCCTGCAATGCAAGTGGACCAGAATGCGGAGAATCCTCCCATGCCTTGGATAACCAATAAGCTCTAAACAGAAGAAAGCCCAATGAAGGAATACTAGCACTTCAGTGGGTTTACTGTTTGAAGTGGAGTGCTGTAGTAAAAAAGACCAGAAACAAAAATTGTGTGTAAATACATATGAGCTCAGGGCCTGCCAGATAGCTCAGCGGATTAAAACACCTGCTTAAGCAGAGTGCAGTGGTGTGGTTCAATTCCTGGGGTGCCTTGCTGGCTCCACCCCCACACCCGGGGTGCACTGAGACAGCTATTGAGACTGCGCATGGTGGTATACATCTGTAATCCCAAAGCTTGGGAGGTTGAAAACAGGAAAATCACCATGAGTCCAATCTATGTAGGGAGACCTTGTTGACAATAAATTGAAAAAAATACATATGAGCTCAGATTACTCTTTGAAGAAGCTTAGTATGACAAAATGAAGCTAGGAGGGATACACTCACTAGGCAGAAAGAAGGCTATCAAGACTTAAAAGGAGAAAAGCACTCAAGAAAAAGTAGGGCTCTCCTTCCTATGAAGAAAAGTGGAAGTGGAGACTAATGAATTTTTTTAGATGCTTTGTTTTATAGGCTTACTATCTCCTTTCAGGTTTCCTATTTTCAATTTAAATACTTATTAATTATAGAATAATACATAGCTTTATATTTTGTACTATGGGACTAAGAAGCTTTATATTCATTTTTATAATTTTATTTTGATGAATAAAAACAAGAGCAAGAAAAACAAAAGCAAAGACAGAAACAGGGTAGCATAACAATACATATGTTACAAGATTAGCTGATTAACAGTGATTGATATATTATCTATTTTTGTCATCAAA
The DNA here is from genome assembly GCF_000260255.1 of Octodon degus. Taxonomy (NCBI): domain Eukaryota; kingdom Metazoa; phylum Chordata; class Mammalia; order Rodentia; family Octodontidae; genus Octodon; species Octodon degus. The sequence goes on along the minus strand of NW_004524667.1, from coordinate 21,080 downwards.
TCTGTTGCTCAGATTAATGGATATATTCATGCAAGACTGCAAGATGGGAAATATGATTGAATATTACCAAATACTATCAAGACATTTTAAATTTTTGTTCCCTTTCATTTTATTTTATTACCATTAAAAATTACTTTAAAGAGAGTATAGTACTAATTGATATGACATTAGAAATTGTACACATTTAGAAGACCAAAATGACAGATATTTTAATCATGGTTTTAGTATTGCTCTTTACTATGCCTTCATTATGCTGAGAATTTTGTTATAACAAAGGTTTCAAGGGAGCTCAACTCTGACCTTGTTATTTATATTATGGTGGTTGGGTTAACGTCTCTTGCTCTTAATTTTCCTATTAATAAAATCTAGGATTAGAACTAATTTTATTGCTCTTCCAAGTCTGGCATACCTAAATTGTGCCTTTTTATTTTATTCCCTTACTGTTGGTTTAACACTTTAGGCTGTAATTCCCCTTTCCTATTTTATGTGGAATATGGAAGTGTTCAGTTATAAAGTACTGTTAAATTGTAATCAGATCATAAAATGATAGATTTGTTTTGCCTTATGCTTTTGCCTCTATGAAATATTCAAGGAATAAATATTTCAAAATTACATAAACTTTTCCACAACGAATAAAACATAGACTATTTCCCTACTCACTTTATGATGCAATGATTTTCTTGATACCAAAACCAGATAAAGACTAATACAAATTATAAACCTGTATACCTTGTGAATATTGATGAAAAGTTTTTGGTAAAATATTGTTAAATTGAATCCAAATTAAAAGAAGAGTACATAATGCAAGTGAACTTCATTTCAGGTGTGTAGGACCAGTTTACTTTCCAAAAATAATCAACAATTAACTATGTCAGTGGTCCATTTACCTAAACAGATTCACAGAAAGCATTGTTTATAACATATATGAAAATTAACTGAAAATATTCAAAAACCTAACTTTAAAATTAAAGTTTTACTAAATCTAGAGCTATATTTCGGAAAAAAAGAGAAATCCCTAGGTTTGGCAATATTGGCAATATTGCCAATATTTGGCAGTAAATCAGAAAAGCCATAATCCAAGAAAACAAGTTGAAATTTTTATTTTATCAAATTAATAACTTTAGTTCTTCAAAAGAATTACAAGACTACACAGATTACATGATCATATTTATAAATTGTACTATCTGATGAATAACTGGTGCTCAGATATTTAAATATGATCAAACAACAAAAATAAGAAAATAAACTTACCAATTAAAAAAAAGATGGGGTGTAGCGGGGGTCAGAGAGATGGCTCAATGGAATAAGCACTTTCCTGGCAAGCACAAGGGCCTGAGTTCAATTCCTGGTTCCACCAAAAACAAACAAACAAACAAACAAATAAATAAATAATAAATTTAAAAAATAAGTAAATAAAAGAAAAAGAGGGGGCTTGCAGGTTCAGTCAGCTGTTTAAAGCATCTACTTAGGCAAAACCAGCCATTTCAAATTTTTTAAAAAATCAGTAGCAAAGTGATGCTGGCAATGGTATAGAGCCATTAGAACTTGCATATATTGATTTTGGGAAAGCAAAATAGTAGAAACACTTTGAAATATAATTTAGACAGTTTCTAATGAAGTTAAGATATATTTATTTTAATTAGACAATTTCTCTTTTTGTGTTTCCTAAGAAACTTGAACATCTATACTCAAAAAAAGAAAAACCTTTAGGCAAAATATAGCCACTTAGCTGATGAACAATGAATCTGGTAGTAACTCAAATGTCCTTCCACTGATGAATGGATAAACTGGCACAACCATACAATTGCATATTATCTAGCAAATAAAAGTGAATCACTGATAAAAGCAACAAGATGGATGAATTTAAAAAACAATATGCTAAATATATTGGCTACCTGTCACTTGACTCCATTTATGCAATATTTTGAAAGTAGAAAAATTGTAGTTGGATATCTGAGGGAAGAGAGCGAATTCAACACAAAGGTACAAGAAGGAAGTTTTCAGTTGTTGGAAACATCCATCTGAATTGCTGGGGTTGCCTAACTGTATTCATGCATCAAAGCTCATATAACTGCATGTTTTGCCTTGTTTTGTTTTGTTTTGTTTTGTATTGTTTTGTTTTGTATTTTTAGGGAAGAGTCTACAGGGTGTTCACGGTCTCACAGTTAGATCGGACTTGTAGTGATCTGCCTGTTTACAGCCTCCCAAGAGCTGGGATTATAGGGACCTGCCACCATGTCCAGTCTCAGTTGCAGCCTCAGTGAACACCAGGGGTGGGGCCGGCAAGGCAGGCCAAGGGATTGAACTCCCAGCCCCTGTGTCTGCCTAAGAAGGCGCTTTAATCTGCTGAGCTATTTGGTGGGCCCATAACTGCATGTTTTAAGGGTGCATATTATCATATGTAAATTATACCTCAATAAAATAGACTACAAAAATGAAGAAAACATCATTACAAAGTGTACCTATAGATTAAATTTTACTGTACTCTAAAACATTTTTTAAACTCACCTAAAGCAAAATATTTACATTCCTTAACAATCACTGCTATTTCTGGAGAATCACAAATATTGATCAGAAACACATACACTAGATACAGATAGAAACATAAATTTAGGCTGTCTGTGTAATGCGATTGCTTTAATTAGCAGAAATGAAATTAATGTATGAAACAATAAATGAATGAGAGATAATCATTAAGGGACTATTCATTTTTTATTGCTTAATGCTTTTTCACATTGTTTTTGTTAGTACATTTGCAATACATACTGATTATATTCCACATTAGTAGTCGATATATATCTTAATTCTTTTTTTAGCACCTTCCCCTATCTTCTATCCTTTCACCCTTCATCTTTTCCCAACTCAATTTTCAAAAGATTTATCTCACTATTTCTTATTATGCATCTTTTGCTCTTTATTTATATTTTTGGCTCATCATAAAAGAGACATCATTCAATATTTAAGTTTATACACCTCCACTATGAATACTGTACTTTTAAATTATGACCATGGGGATTTAAAAAAAAGAAAAAGAAAAAAATCAGGATAGGAGGAGAAAATAGAGAAATTACCAGGATAGAAAATACACACCTGGGTATATACAGTGGAGTATTAGTCAGTGTTAATGAAAAGAAGGATTCTTTGCAGCTTTTGTTCATGAAATATTTGCCTACACCTATGTCTTCAAGAGTTCTACCTATTCACTCTTCCAGTACATTTAGTGTTTCTGTTTTACTATTTAGATCTTTGACTCATTTCAATTTTAGTTTAGTGCTCGGTGAGAGACGTGGGTGTAGTTTTAGTTTTGGGCATGTGGAAAGTCCATTTTTACAGTGCATTTATTAAATATACTATCTTCCTTCCCATCAAAATTTTTGGCCTTTTTGTCAAAAATAAATTGGCTGCTTGTTTGTAGCTGTTTTTGAAGCTTTTAATCTGTACCACTGATCTTCTGGTCTGTTTGTTTTAGTTATTGGCCAGTACTGTGCTGTTTTATCACAGTAGCTTTGTAGTATAATCTCGGTTCAGGAATTGTGAGGTTCTCTGCCTTGCCTTTGTTGCCTAGGGCTGTCTGTACTATTGTAGGTCTCTTCTGGTTCTATGTTAGTTGTAGGAATGTTTTCATTACTTGTGTGAGGTATAGCAATGGTATTTTAATTGGAGTTGCATTAAAATCTGCATACTAATTTTAGAAGTAGAGCCATTTTCAATGTATTGTTTCTTCTTGCCAAAGAACAATGTATATCTTTTCATTTTGTCATATTCTCTTTGATCTCCTGTTTCATAGTACTACAGTTTTCAATGTAGAGATTCTTACTTTCGTTGTTAGATTGATTCCTACATATTCGTTTTTCAGTGCTATTGTGAAAAATGTTGTTTCCATAATTTCTCTGTCAGTTTGTTTATTCTTTGTATACAGAAAAGCTATTGATTTTTTACTTTTCATTCAGCTATGCTACTGAATTGTTACTAAATGTACAAGTCTTTTGATATTTGGGAGTCTTCAACGTGGAGTATATGGCATTTGCAAATAATGATAATTAACTTCTTCCATCCCTATCCATATTCATTTTATTTCTTTTTATTATTTAACTGCTCTAGCTAGTGTCTCCAGAACTATATAAAATAAGAATGGTAAGAATGGGTATCCTTGTTTTGTTCCTGATTTTAGAGTAAAAATCAGTTTTTGGCTACTTACCAAATGTTTGTTGTTGGATCTCATCATATTAAAAGCTTTTGTACAGTGAAAGAAATTACCAATACAGTCAAAATACAACCCAAAGAATGGAAATATATTTAAGCCAGTTGTCCATCAGACAAAGGAATAATATCTAGAACACATAAAAATTGAAAAAAATTAATCCCCAAATTTAAAGACCTAATCCAAAAATAAACATTTGAGATGAATGTATACCTCTCATAAGAAAAACTATAAAGAGAAAATAGATATATGAAAAAATGTCCAACATCTTTGGTCATTCAAGAGATGTAAAGTAAAATAAAGTTGAGATTCCATCTCACTCAACCATGAATGGCTGTCATCAAGAAATCAATAACTAATAAATGCTGGAGGAACTGTGGGGGAAAAGGAATGCTTTTACACTTTTGGTTGGAGTGTAGACTTGTGCAACCACTCTGAAAATAAGGGTGAATATTGCTCAAAACACAAGGATTAGAGGTCACATTTGACAGAGATAGTCCCCTTCTGTGTATCTTCTTAGAATAATTAAAAACATTATATCACAATTATATATGCACACTCATATTTATGGAAACACAATTTGTAGTAGTTAAATCTTAGAATCAACCCAAATGCCCATCAAACAAGGAATGTGAAGAAGATGTGACTCTTTCATACAGTGGGTTAATACTCAGCCATAAAGATGGATAAACTTGAGACATTACTAGGTAAATAGATGCATCTTTACACCATACTCTTAATGAAATAAATTGGACCCAGAAGTGTAAATATTGCATTGTTTCTCTGGTGTGAGAAACCAAAGGTGTAAATAACAACCAAAATATAGAGTAGGTATTGTAAAATAGTAAAAAGTTGTTCAAAAGAAAGGGGAATAGGAAGGAGGGAGGAAAAAAATAAGAAAAAAATAGATATGAAACTCTGTAACTTAGGAATAGAAGAGAGGTGAAAGGAATGCAAGGGGACAGGCACATAAAAAGGAATCAGGATGTACCATACGCAGGTACAAATTCCCTATGATGAATGTGATCATTATGTATATCTAATTATACCACTAAAGTTAATTTAAAGAGAAAAAAGTAAATTTTGTCATTTGTGACTGCATCAATAAATTAGAAGTGTATCATGGTTCATGAAATAAGCCAGACACAGAATGACAAATACCACACAATGTCCTTACCATATGACATCTAAAATAATCAGATTCATGGATGTGGAAAGTAGAATGATGGTTAACAGAGATTGAGCATGAGAGGAATAGGGACATAAAGTTCCCCATAAATGGGTCAAAGTTTCATTTAGATTGGAAAGAATATATATTTTAGATTGATTGTATATCATGGCACTATCAAAAATAATATACTAAAAATCTCAAAATTGTTGGGACTGCCTGATAGCTCAGAAGACTAAAGCACCTACTTAGGCAGAACACAGCGACTGGGGTTAGATCCCACACCTGCCATGCTGGCCTCGCCAGTGGGGCACACTGAGATGGCTATGGAGACTGGGCTTGATGGTGTGTGCCTGTAATCCCAGCACTTGGGAGGCTAAACACAGGAAGATCACTATGAGTCCAATCTATGCAGTGATACCCTGTAGCCCCTGTAGCCCCTGTGCTAAATACAAGAAAAAAAATCAATATCTCAAAATTGTCAAAAGAATAATTTAAAGTATGCTCACACAAAATTGTTAAGTATAACAACTCAACATCAGATAAATGTATATCATAACTTCATACCGTGTTCTACATCAATTCTCCATTAAAAATTCTGATGATGAAAAGGCAAAAGATAAACTCACACTTGATAACATATGTCAATTTAGAAAAATAGATTGGAAAGGAGATGCAGAGAGTTAATTGTATGTAAACATATACATTATTTTATTTTAATGTCCTTAAGTTACTTTTTGACAACTAAAATTTAATGCAATAAAATAATTAGATGAAATATCTTGAATATCACACCAAATAAATTCATATTAATGAAATAACTAAAAAAGAGCATTTGTTGATATCTGTTATTGAGCTAACTTTAATTTCTTAGACTGCACATAGCAATGTGATTTAGAGCAAAAAGTCAACCCCCTCAGTTCAAATGCTAAGTTCCAACACTATTAGCTGTATGACTTTAGATGAATTACCTTTCTATGGTTATAAACCTTTCTCTGTGAAATGGCGATAGTATCTAATTCAGAGAATTTTATGAATATCAAACATCAGTATGTATCAATTACTAAATACAGTAATTGATAACTAGTAAACAATAGATTGATGTGAGGGTTCTAAAGTCTGACAGTCCATCGCCTTCTAAACTCTGAAGTAAAACAGAAGTTATTATAATTAAATAGATTATGAAAACCTAACAATCTAAGCAAGTTTCTTTTATTTCTTTCTCTGCCATTCAAATGAAAGAAATAATCAAAATCTCTAGATAGAATTCTCTACCCCCATGACTTTTACAAATAAAATTCTAACAAAATTGTAGTCCTGAAATTGTTTTTCTACAAAAAGGAAAAAAGCTCTCTTTACTTGTAATTTAAGCTGTATATTGTCTGATACTTTTTCCATTTTCTTTATTTCTTTGTCCAAAATTGTGCCCAGGTGCAGAAAAGGGTTTGTGTTAGTAGAAGGGAATTCACTGCCATCTAAACTCCATATGGTCACGAGAGATACCAGAAAATGAAAGAAGGTTCAGTCAAAAAGATACTTGCAATAAAACTGAATTTTTAAAGCTACATCTGTCATATTATTTGTGCCACATGAATCATTTGGTTGCAGTAAGGACAAAAGCAACTTAGTGCTGGGACAGCAGTGTGCGTGTGTGTGTGTGTGTGTGTGTGTTTGCACATACGTGTGCACGCACATGTATGTGTGCATGTGTGTTTGTGCCTGTGTGTCTGTATGTCTTTCTATAAGAGCACACTCTATGCTACCCAGGTCCTTCCAAAGGTGAGGCTGACTCAAGCTGTTGAAATGCAGTACTTCACAGGAATGGTGCTGGAGTTTAGTCCCCGTGTGAAAGAAATCATTTGTATTTGGAACTGCCTTAGTTGACATTTCCTTGTGACTATGATAAAACGGTTTTTTAAAATCTTTTTTTCCAAATTAGCTCCTCTTCGTTTTCCCTCCTCCTTTCACTTGTCACTTCCAATGACAAGAAAAGAAACTTCGAGGACATAAATGCAACTGAACCATGAATAAAAATAAAATGGAATTGCTCTGAGACTCGCATGGTGTGGCTACAGCAAAGCAGATCCTGGAGAGTTGGAATCATAGCATCCTGAGCATCTGCAGCACTCCTCCTTGGAGAGTGCATACTAATCATCTCTCTTCATGGTCAGTAACCACATAAGGACAACACCAGACGATGCCAGTGGTTTTGGTCCTGTAACATTTATATGCTTCCCCACAAAGATAGCCATGCCAGATAATATTCGTCAACCTTGTCCTTGGTCTTCTCTCCTGATTGAGGCAGATGTTTATTTTCCATCTGTACTATGTGACAGTGCAACTGCAGCCTTCATCTGGCAAAGGGTGCCTGTAATGTTATGAGGCCATCACATAAGCTGCTGGAAAGATTACTCTGGTGAATAAAATCAGTTTATGGCTAAAAACATTTATTCTTCATTTTGATAAGCTCTTAACAAATGGAAATTTGCTTTCTTACACTTTTGCCAAACATAGGACCATGTTTATTTCTCGCTATATGGGTCACGAAGGATTCCCAGCTGTTAGCTAGAGTCAGTTGTGCATTGCTGCACTCAACAACATCTGTTTCACAAAAACAGTATCCAGCTTTTAGCACTCAAATGGAGGTTAGACCATATGCCGGCAGACCACTTAGTTTTTACCTTGGGAAACAACTTTGCTCTAGTCAAGGTAACAGAGGAAAAGCTGAATATTTAAATGTTACCCGGCTCCAGTCACATCTTCATATGTGCTTGTCATTTCCCACTATCTATAGTAAAATTATTTCCAAGCATATACTGCAAGCTGTTCCTCTTTAATTATTAATCAGAAGAAAGTTTGCAAAACAATTGAAATGTATTTTGTGATCAATGCTCTTGTTGAGAGTAGTGCCATAAGATGATTTTGCAAGTAGGGCATCCAGATAAAATACCTACCCATGCAACCTATGGACACAACCGAATCACGATGGTGGCCTTCAAGTAATGAGTGACATAATAGCAAATAACAATATCTAACATCTCATGTTATGAAGTTCTCTTCACCATTTGACTTTTCTCTTGTTTCTGTATGTTAGTCATTATAATTTAAATAAAACAAAAAATTAAATATCCATATAGGATATATTTTATAAAAAACCTCAAGAAGCATGTTCAAATTTGTGTTCAGTACAGATTCAAATTCAGATCGGTTTTCAAATTTCTATCTCTGTTGACTCAGTCTCAAATCCTTACAAAAGATGCCTCACTTATTTCCTTGAAGTGTAGAAATAGTTTATCAACACTGATAATCTCAAGCAACATCTTAGAACATTTTCCTTGGATGAAAATATGTAAGAAATAATACTAACAAGTACTGGAATTCCATATGTTAGCTTTCCAATTTTCTTCATTCCAAAAGTGAGGAATGAAGGAATTTAATTTTATTTATTACTAAAATCTTCTCCAAGAGCTTATATTTTACAATAGTATATAACAATTACTCAAAAAGTATTTCTTTTCTTAAGCCATAGATATAAATATTATTTTTAGGATTTATTTAATTTTGGATGTCTAAGATATTTTATTAAGACAAAATCTTATGAAGCTAGAGAGAGCATCAAGATGCTGTTATCCAGACCTGAATTGGGGACCATCTTCAATCTTGATTCCTTTTTCAATGAAAGTAAGACGTATGTTTATTTAAAACTGATTCTTCACAAAAACTCCAGAACAACCCACCTGAAAACCATTTAGAAGGGGTCCGGGGAGATGGCTCAGTGGAACAAGCGCTTCCCTGGCAAGCTCAAGGGCCTGAGTTCAATCCCTGGTTCCGAAAAAAAAAAAAAAAGAAAGAAAGGAAGAAAACCATTCAGAAATAGCCATCTTTAGTTCTTGTATTGTTTTGTTTTGCTTTTTATAAATTTAATTGACATTATAAATTCCTCTTTGGAATAATTACATAAGTATAAAGCAGAAGTAAGATGGATTGTCAACCATATGTAGGCCATATTCAGCTCTTAAACTTGGTTACCTTCTACTTTATAGAATTTCACATTTCAAGAGGTAAATCTAGACTCTACCCAGGCAAAAATATGAATCTACTTTTAATTAATTTTATGGAGAAACAAATAGGAGTGAGACAGTTTCAAAACAGGTTAGTAGGATAGTTACAATAATTAATACATTGCATCTTGTTATCTTTGTAGTAGTTATTCATAGTGCAAGATGCAGACATGATATCTTGTCTAAACACTATTAGTACAAACCTTTCTTCTCATTGAACTGAAAGAAAGTAGCTGTATCTATATATCCTAACTTTTTTGTACATACAGATACAAAATGGTCCTTCATTTGTATCCCCCTTTTTATTTAGTTTTGTCAGAGATGGGTATTCCATTGCCATTCAAATATTGTAGGTGCATGAATTCAGCAAAATAATCCAATGTGGTCCAGTAGTCTATAATAGTAGTGGGTTATCAGCAGAACTGGCAATGTCAGAAGTTGTTGACTTGAGTCTTTTACTGCTTAGCATATTAATATGGCTTCACTTTTCATACCTTGTTTTTATACTTTTCTGCTGGATTGTTAAGACCAAGACAAGGCAAGACCTATATAACAAAAATTGTAACTATTGTACCTGACAATCTAAGTCAAATCCCAACAGGATTTACCCTGAAACCCTGTACTGCAGCTTGTAGATCTTTTGTCAGTGTCAATCATATGGATGAATCAGGGTCATTGCTTGACCAGTTTGCTCTCTGTGAAAGCCTGAGAGAATGTTTTCTCTCAATGTGCCTCTCCTTAGGCACACTCTAAATCATTGATCACTTTCCTCTGTGGCCCCATAATATCCTTGATCTGATAATTTGGGACATCACTGAGTTACAGGTTGTTACAGTACAGGTTGTCTTATGTCCTGAGTCCTCACTGACCTTGAATGGCTATGGCCAAGATATTGGCTATCCTTGTAGCCCTTCTTTTTCTCTAAAAAATATGAATCTATTGAAGTTCATCTTTGGTCTCCTCATCTGTAACTGAACCCTCTTTTCTGTTTCTTGCAACCTGAAGTTAACTATTGCTTTTAGTTACACCCAAAGAACTTTACTTCAACCAGTCACCAACAAAATCTCTCAGAAAAATTTGCTAGCAAAATTCAAGTCATCCATCCTATGCAGAAATAGTTTTGTTTTATAAATCACCTTGGGAAAAAGAAACAGTGATGACAGTGAGCATGGTAATCAATGGTAAATAATTTTGTTCACAGACTTGGTTCTTTGAACAAATACCATGATAAGCCAGTATGAATTTTAGCCACCTATGTCTTAAAAATTCATTTATACCAAATAGAAACTCTGACATATCAATATCCAGTAAATCCAAGGCAGGAGAAATATGTAAATCTTATAGTGGATTAAGATCAGGAATTGGAAAGCAGATATCAATCATTCTTTTGGGTCTCTGAAGCAAAGGAACTCTGGGCTGTCTCTGCAGCAGAGCATATGCCATGCCAAGACTCACTTTTAAAGACATGAATTGAGCCAAGAACTGCAGGAGTTGACTATGAAACCTTTGACTTTATGCAACTTCACTCTGTAGCACCGGTAGTGTTCTGATTCCAAATTGCAAGGAGAAGGAATCTGATTGGCCAAAGTAAAGTCATGTGGCTAGCACAAGTGTATATAAGTTGGTGAGTAGGGTCACAATCATAGCACAAAAATAGAGGCTAGGCTTCACCCTTTGTAAGGAGTTGTAATGAGCAAACTATTCTAAGATATATGGCTGTAGACCAGGTATGATGATGTTATGGCATTGAAAGAAGAGCGTGTAGATTGAATCTCAGAGAATTTATAAAATCCGTGATGTGCTTTACTCTGCTTCAAGTGCAGGGCTATATGGAGAGGCAAAATGGTAGCATATAATCCAAGCTCACAGAGAGAGCAGCCAACACTTTAGGATGAGATTGTTTTAACTATGGTTCAACTATTGGTTAGTGAGGACCAGAGAGAGAAAGAAAAAAATGGGTGAGAGATGAAGTCCTTGTAGCTATTAAGGCCTCATAATGGCAATTTTACCATCAGGATTTAACTCAAGCAGGTACAACCATACTGTTAAATTCCCACTGTAGCAATCTTATTCAATTCCAGGTAGCCATCATATGATTAACTTCCTCAATTACAAAACAAACTTTAAATTCATAGTACCTTTTAGCCATGTTATAAGGAAGGTACCTTCTAATAAACACATCTCAATTAAAAAATGCCTGAAATAGACACAGAAAAGACTTTTTAAAAACTCTAAAGATATCACTCCTATCTCATTTCTAAAACATTGATACTCTTGGGTTTTGGGCTTAAATAAATCATCTGGCTAATTTAGTGTTTATTGAATTCAAAAAGCCTTGAAGAGAGATATGGCATTCTTACAGGTGTTTTTAAATATGACTCAGTAAAGACATCCATATAGAAACCACTTCATTATTATGTACCCATTGCCTCATATCAATTTATCTTTTAAATTAACAATTAGCTGAAACCAAAACAAAGGATGAAAAGCAAGAGGCCATCGATAAAAACTCTTGTGGATTTCTAGGCTTTTGGAAAGAGCTCAGAAATATCAGTCATTATCTCTTAATTGAAAATAACTGTTTTTTAAATAAGAAGAAATTATAAAAGGTTATCGTTAGACAATTGAGAAGCTAAGAATAACTTTTTAAGAAGCTTAACAAAGTGATTTGTTCTCTTTTATCATCAGTAATTATTGTGCAACACTGAGTATACTTACATTTTACTGTTTTCTTGAACTAGGATTGATATGTATCGTTAGCTTTCTTTTGTTTTGTATTATTAAACATAGAGAAAATCCTCCAAATGTTTATCATGGAAATCATAAGACTTGAAAATGAAATGAGGGGTTACTAAGAATTATTTCAGGATAATTGGCTTAACTGGGATAGCACCACTCTACTTATAGAGTATTCTACTCTTCCCTCTGTTTGTAACTGAAGAAAATGGTTCATAAGATCTTTAAAAAGTATTTTGATAGATCAGTGTTTTTATTCGTAGTCTCCATTTCAAATATATCAGGTTTGAGAAACTACATAAATTTTCCATTAATGTACATTGCTAAAGACAATTAAAGCAGACATATTCTTAATCTTTGACATGATCATCTACTTCTTAGTCATTATTCATTTATTGCATAATCATGGAGAATTTCCTGCACTTGGGATGTGGGGATTAGTGGGGCTGTGTGGGAGAATAGTTCATGGTAACAAGGGAACACTTTGGAGTAGCACAAAGCCCTGGCATGGATGTGAGACAGGAATTGAAGGATGGCTTTTACAAGAAAAAATGATGAATTTTCATCCATGTGCACAAGGGTAGACAATAAAAAGGGAAATGTATGAAGATAAGCTGCAAGCTGGGGAGGAAACTAGAGGAAAAAGAGTATACAAGCCTTGAAAATAGACTGATTAAAGGGATGTAAATGCAGTTTTATGTAACCGGGTCATTTGTCAATGAAGGAGATTCTGTAAACAGATTATAGATACTCAAGGACAGAGAAGACCAACTTCAAGGCCTAAACCAGGGCATTTGTCAATGAAGGAGAATCTATAAGCAGATAACAAGTATTCAAAGACAGAGGAGACCAACTTGAAGCCCAAGGACTTAAACTAGGTTACAAAAAATATATAAATATGAATTAAGGGAAGAACAGTGCAAATGCTGGACCATGGAGACACAAGGAACTTCCAAATTCTATTGCATAGTATCTACACTGGTTAGAAACAAAAAGCATACCTGTTTCCAACTGTTTGGATCTTTCAAATTATGTAATTTTGCCTGTCTGTGCTAATTCATTCAGCTGCAATGACCAGTGTGCTGCTGCCAGAGTCATGACAGAAAACACTTACTACCTGTTACCTCATGGAGGGCAGCGGTTACCTCCTTCTTGAACCTGAGTGGCATAATGTACCTCACAAGGGGCCTCCTATTAGGTCTAACCCAAGTTCAGTGTTGCAGGAGGATTTTGCTGTTTATTTCCTATCAGTGCCTCTGTATATCTTTTTAAAAGAAAAATGAATTTTACTGCAAACAAAACAAAATGTATTGCCATGGGACATATGATGCACTGTAGCAATTGGAAGCAGTGCTATATTTGTGACATAGGACATGTTCTATGGTTGTGGGTTTGCTTTGGCAGTAGATATGGAATATGTAGTATCAATCAGTTCCATGGATAAATTCTTCACTAGAAGTCGCACTATGTACAAATAAAAATCTTATGATATAGGTACGGTGCTGCCCACCTGTAATCCCAGCCCTAGAGAGGCTGAGGCAGAAAGATTGCCACAAGTTTGAGGCCACCCTGCATTACATAGTGGAATTTAGTTCCAGAAAAAAAAAATCTACCAGTTATAAACTCTTCTTTCAGTGACAATAGTGACAAACAGCCAAGAAACTGGCACAGCTTCTCAAACAGTAATTCTTCTCCCCTCTCACCCTCCTTATTCTCTCTTTCCAAAATGGCTTTGAGACTCTTCCATTCATTTGTCACACTGGCCTTGCCCTGTACCTTCAGTACTGCTCTCTCTTTAAATGTAGTCAAATGACAACTGAAAAAAATTTTTGAAAATTGATAAAAACCATTAGCTGCTAATGAGTGCTTTTGGACTAAACATGTCTCAATGGCTTTGATTCTAGCAAGAAAAAAAGAAAAACTATTTCCCAAATTCAAGCCTAATTCTTTCATGTAAAATGCTTATCTCTTTGTATTTTTTAAAGGTTCAGTTAAGAACCAAATACTTCAGTGACCATTTACAGTGTGCAGGGGTCTGTGCTCTTAGGCACTAGGATTCAAAGATAAACCCTACACTGCTCCATTCTTACCCTTTGAGAACTCACAACCTCATAGTAGGCTTACAATAAGTCATCAGTTCAAACAGGTTTCTACCCTTTCTAGGGTACTAAATAATGTGTGTAGAAACTTTAAGAAAACATTTCTTTCTTTTCTTTTTTTTTCTTTTTCTTTCTTTCTTTTTTTCTTTTCTTTTCTTTTCTTTTTTTTGTATTTTTAGTGAAGGATCCACAGGGTGTTTAGGATCTCACTACTAGATCTGATTCATAGTGATCCGCCTGTTTACAGCTTCCCAAGAGCTGGGATTACACGTGCCCCACTATGCCCATTCTCAATCACTGTCTCAGTGTACCCGGTGGCAGGGCTGTTATGGCAGGCCTGGGGATCCAACCTTCAGCTACCGTGCCTCCTTGCAGGTGCTTTAATCTGATGAGCTATTTGGCTGTCCCCTAATTTCTAATGGTGAAAATATTTTGCTAAAACTTTTAATATCAAATCCTCCCATTGGCATAGATGTGGAAGTACTTGTGGTAAATGCATACATATCCCATTTTAAACTTTCCATTTATTAAACTCCAGTTTTAATATTCTAAAACTTTTATGATGTATAATTAGCTTATTTACTTGTTTAAATCATATTTTAAGAGAGTGTATTTTGCCTCTGTATACACAGAATAGCTGTTGCTACTTTAATTACTTGCCTTTTAATAGCTCTTTGATAATGTCACTGGATTTAATAGAAGCTCTCATATGATGTCTTAGGAAATACATCTTGTGGATATACAAAATTTTTGCCAGCTTGTTGCCTAGACAATAAGATAAGGGCTAATTTCAATTTAAACAAATAGTATTATTGTTACTGAAAATTTTATAGTACTTGATTGGAAACCAGTGCTGATTGCCTTAAAACAACACAGAATTTCCTGGCATTAAATATGTAATAATAGGGGTCAGGGAGATGGCTCAGTAGAATAAGTGCTTGCCTGTCAAGCCCAAGAGCCTGAGTTCAATCCCCTGTTCCGCAAAAAATAAATAAATAAATAAATAAATAAATAAAATAAAATAAATAAATATGTAATAATATTTCTCCTTTACTCATTATACTGCTTTTTATTACCAATATTTCTAAACACTTTTTTATTAACCATTTCTTTATAATTTCTTCCCACACATTACAATTCTCTTCACAAGATTTTTGCTAGTTTACAGGTTTGAAAAGGATAAACTATTAATACTGTTAGAATAGAAAATATCCATATTTTAGTATAACAATCAAATGTAGTACCTAGATGGTTTTTGGTTATTGAATAGTTGTTATATAATGACTTGTGTGCCATTGTTTGTCATGTATAATATAAAAGTCAATTATGACACCCTAATCATGGGCTACTAGGAAGCTACTAGGTACCTCTGTAAGCAAAAATTACACCAGGATGACAGAAGTTTCAGTGTGGCTGAATGCAGTTACCAAACTGACCCAACACACCCTTTCTCTGAAGGCTGGTGGACAGATCCTGTACCAATGGAATCCAGGAAAAGGCCAGACAGTGTTGGACTTCCCAGCATTGAATTTGAAGATGTACAAGATTTTACTGTTGGATGCAAGCCCTATGTGGGGACCCTCAGCAGGGTCAGGACGCTGACTCGCGGACCCAGCACAGGGTGAGGACTGGATATGCCAGGCAGGCTTCTGGTCTGGAGAAATAAGGACTCAGTGCAGAAATGAACAGGTAAGATGTGACCTGGAGGAGACAGTACCGGTGTGGAACCGTGCAACAGAACTCCATGCAAAGAGGCTAGAGGCAAGACCCACCCAGCTGATCCAGGAGCAGAACACCTTGCCAGAGTGACATAGCAGGTTCACTTCCAAGGACTGCAGCAGGAAGAAGGGGAGCACAGCGGTCAGACCCAAGCCACACCCACTTGGATGAGTTTGAAGTTGGTAGATCCAGACCTGGTGCTAAGAGGGGGAACTGTAATTTGCAGCATTCCACACAGAAGGTAAAGGGAGGACTTGAAGCTGACGGTCAGTGGCTTGAAAAATGTATACACAGCAGGACATGTTTTCAAATATTTGGCTGAGCTGTAAAAGGCTCAAGTCAACAACTCACATTGCGGAGTTGTGGTCGATTCCTGCGGATAACTCACTACTATTATGAACTACTGGATCATATTGGAATATTTTGCTGGATTCACGCACCTACAATATTTAAATGACACTGGAATACCCTTCCCTGGCAAAACTAAACAAAAAGGGGGATACAAATGATCAACCATTTTGTATCTGTATATTCAAAATAGGATAGATACACAGCTACATTCTCTTAATTCAATGAATAGAGTGATTTGTCTTATATAGTTTGGTGCATATACATTTATAACTGTTATATCCTCCACTTACAGTTTTCTCCTAACAAATATATAGCAATCTTTATCTTTTTAAATCATGCTTGGTTTCAAGTTGACATTGTCAGAGAAACCAGAATAGCTACACCTGCTTTTTATTGGGTACCTGTCACAAGGAATTTTGTTTTTCATCCTTTGACATTCAGTCTATTTCTTTCTTTCTTTCT
>NW_004524667.1:0-1093 GCF_000260255.1 Octodon degus | reverse complement strand
CGGACCAAATCCAGGCATACCACGTGAGTGAGACCCTCTGCTGCGCCCTCAGGACACCTCCACCCCTCCAGAGCCCATCTTTCAAGCCCACCAAGTGAGTGAGAACTTCTGCTATGCTCTCGGGAGCCCCTAGACCCAGCCCAAGCCCAGGCCCTGCTAGTGTGTGGGAAAGTTTCTGGGGCCAGGGGCACAACAGAGGGGGCACAACAGACTCACTTTTGTGCTAGAGGGGCACAACAGGTTCACTTCCAAGGGCTGCATCAGGAAGGAGCTGACCACAACACCTAGACCCAAATGAGGCACAACTGGATAAACCCAAACTTAATAGATCTGCACCTGAAATTCAGTAAGTGCTAAGGTTATAACTACACTAAAGCTCTACACCAGGGGTCAGGGAGATGGCTCAGTGGAATAAGCATTTCCCTGGCAAGTGTAACAGCCCAAGTTCAATATGCGGTTCCAACAAAACAAACAAACAACAACAAAAAAAAGGTCTACACCAAAGGTCAGAGGTCAGTGCTATAGAAAATGACAAAGACAAGGAGCAAAATGCAATCTCAGGGCTTAAGCCACCAGAACAAGTGCACAGGACACAAGCTCAACTGAAATGTATGAATTAATAGCACCTGAAGCAAAGAAACAACAGCAGAAAGGTATAGAGGAACTCAGATCAGAATTAATCTCTGAAAAAAATAAATCTCTGAATTAATAGCATCTGAAGTAAAAAATAAAATGCAGAAGTGTATTGAGGAAACAGATCAGAAATAATCACTGAAGTAAAAGAATTAATAACTGCTTTTCAAGAGGACAATAATAAAAAAAATAGTGAAGATTAGAAAAGTGACAGATCCCTTGAATGAGCAAGACAAAAAAGAAATAGATCACATGAAGTAGAGTCAAAAAGATATAGAGGAAATTAAAAGTACAGTCACAAGCTTGCAAAAACATTTGAGTGAAAGTGAAGATAGAATTTCAGATCTTCAAAACGCTGTCAGAGCTAATGAAAAAGTAAGAAAAGATCTCTTAAAAACAACTAGGATTCAGGAAAAAATAAAACATCAATTGCAAGATGGTGCAAAGATTAACAACCTGA
>NW_004524666.1:11647203-11647642 GCF_000260255.1 Octodon degus | reverse complement strand
AGTTTGTACTCATAGTGATTGTCCTCTCTCGGTCTCCGCAGCGCTGGGATTACAGGCATTTGCCACCATGCCTGGTCTTGGTGGCCTGCTCTGTGTGGGGAAGCACGACATGCAGTACCAGGGATCAAACCCCGGTCCTTGCACTTGCCAGGCAGGCATTTAGACCACTGAGCTATCTCCAAGCCCAAAGTGTTATTTCTTAAAACAACACAATCAAATTCTGTTCATGCGATTTCTTTTATTTGCTTATCATCTATGCTCTTAATCATTGTAATCGGCAGCATTTCCCTTCCTGGAGCCCCTCCTCTCTCTTTTTACTTCGTTCTTCTCGACTGAATAAGAAGCTGTGTCCTAAAGGTTCAGTGACATCACAGGTCCACCCACACCCATCAACTCTGGTCCAAATCTGAACATCATCGAGCTGCTCCAAGTACAATTT
>NW_004524666.1:11645121-11645912 GCF_000260255.1 Octodon degus | reverse complement strand
TCTTCTTCTTCTTCTTCTTCTTCTTCTTCTTCTTCTTCTTCTTGTTATACTGGGGCTTGAACCCAGGGCCTCTGCAGTGAGCCACATCTCTAGCCCTTTTATTATTTCTTACTTTGAAGCAAGATCTTGCTGAATTGCCTGGGTTGGTCTCAAAGTTGGCCTGCCTCTGATGGGGCAAAAGAGACTCCATTTTAGATTTATTGATTTATTTATTTCTGTACCGGAGATTGAACTCAGGATCTTGCACTTGCCCAGCAAGTACTGATGCCACTTGACCTACAGCCCCAGCCCTAAGAAACTCCATTTTAAAGGAGAATCGCTTAAGTTCACTTAAACTATAGATAAACTCCCTCCCTCACCCCCTCCTAAGCCATAAACTCACTTAGAGAAAAACCAGGATCATAAAATAGGAACAAATAGTTAGAACAACTTGGGAAACAACGTAAACATTAATCTAAAATGCTGCAGGACAGAGAGCTGGTCAACAGCATCTGGGAAGCGTAAACTTTGTGCAATTGTGTGACATTCTTATAAAATTCTTAAAATGAGGTAATGCAGTTACTATGGAAACTGAAAAAGTATATAACTGGAAAGCAAAGGTCAGGAGGGAACTGGCACCTTTGGGAGTCCTGACCCAAAGTCGGGGTGTGATCAGTCACAAGCTTGCAGTAAAAGCCTCCTTGTTCCTACCCTCTTGGTCTTGTTTTTCTGCGTGGGGGTTTATCTTGCTTGCTGTCATCTGCTCAGCCTGCCAGTCAGTCTTATTCCTAATACTGTCACTGTCCAGAAAA
>NW_004524666.1:11609279-11611639 GCF_000260255.1 Octodon degus | reverse complement strand
GCTCCTCCACAATACCTTCCTTTGCTCATCTTGCATACACAATAAGCGCCATCTGCGGTGCAGCCAGCCAGGATGAGCTCTTCCTACACTGGGACCTCACTCCGCCCGCCCTTGTAGGCTGCTCCCACGCGGCGCAGCGCGGTGCACCGTGAGCTCTGCCTCTGCCGCCCGCCCACGCTGTCTGGCAGCCTTTCCGCAGACGACTGCTCCGCAGAGGTCCTTCCTCCCCAGGGCCTGCAGCAGAGCCACCATGCAGTCCTGCTCCACGCAGGGGGCTGTCGGCTTTCGCTATAGAGGGCGACAACTGTGTGCAGACGCCCAGGGAGACCATGCACTTCACAGGCGACACGCTTATCCTAAACAATTATTCACTGTCCCAAAGTCCACATTTGGCGGGGCTCCCAGGTGCGCGGATCTTCCCCAGGAGCCTGGGTCACGTGGAGGCGGGGCCCGAGGCTGGTCCGCAGCCCTTGTACCCACAAGGGCCACCCAGCAGGCGCCTCCTAAATGCTCGCTCACGGTGCATGCCGGGCGCCCCGTCCCCACCCCGCTGCGGACTGCGTGTCAGGCAAACTCCCATTCTCCTTTGTCCTTTAAAAGCGTCTATTGTTTGAGGCCTCCGCAGCGCGCACTGCCCCGGGCAATCTCGCTCCCGATTTCCGCTCCACCCTGCACTGAGCCTCGCGAACGCTAGGCGGCGCCAAGGTCCCCTCGAACTCGGCGCCCGGGCGCTTCCTTCGCGCACGCGCGCATCCGCCCTTCCGCGGGGACGCGCACCCCCCAGTGAGAACCACAACCGCTGCTTCCGGGTAGTCCTGCGGGAACCTAATGGCCATAAAACGGGGGAGTGCGGCGGGGTGCTGAGCGCCTCTTGTAGGTTTCCCCGTTCTTTCAAAAACGGATAAAAGTACTTCGGACAGGAAAAACTCAAGGGCCATGCGCGCTGCGCTCGCTCTCCCAGCAATCTCGCGGGAGGAGAGGAGGGGGAGGGGAAGTGCGGCCGCTGCGGAGGGCGGGGCCTCGCGGATGCGCGGCGCTGCCTCTCCTGACCAGCAGAGGGCGCGCGCCCAGCCACTCCAACGCAGGATCCTTCCACAGCTTGGAATTACAGGTTGTATTCGAATGGGGGGACTACAAGTTTATTCAACTGGCTATTAATTTGACCGCCTTTTCTTTGATTACTTAGATTTACTGATGGGGCTGTATTATCTATCATCTTTCCTTAAAAAAAATACATGTCTCCATATAGTCTCATTTCAACTTCCATAGTGTTAAAAAAAAAAGCGTTTAAAGATAATGCAAAGCATATTGACTCACGTTTCCTAGAAATGTTCATGGGTTAAGATGTCAGGAGGAAACCTTGCTGAATTAATTTGTGCTAGTAATTATAATTTTAAAGAATCCAAGAGGTCCTTGTAACCATTAAACAATTTATAAGCAGCTTTTCTCCTTTGTGCCTTTCAAAGCATTATGCTTATGTTCACCAGAGGAACGTCCTTCTTTTTTCTGTATACATGTGTACCGCTGATTTTAGTCCTTTGCTCAAATCGTGTCATTGTTGGAATGCAATCAAAGTGAATGAGCAGGTCAGGAGCAGCCCGCTGCGCTGCCAGCTCCTGGTGTCTGTAGGTTCAGGGCGTCAGAGTGTTGGCTTCACCAGCAGTGGAGTCAGTCTGAACCATGGGCTACGTGGAAGACAGGGAGTGCTTCTGCTTGAATTCAGAAAAGTGATCATCATTTTTTAAAAGACCAATTTATAAATGTGCTGACGTGCCATTTCGCCAAATCCACATGTAATATAATTGCATCAACTGCATAGTCAAATGCTATCCTAACTGGAGACTTGGCAGAATAAAAGTAGACTCACTTTTACGCCTAATGGGACTATCAGCTGAGACTGTGGCATAAAAGAATCTTCAAAATGAGCCTCATGTCAAAATTTCAGAGTACAAAAAGCATCTCCTCAGACTTAGATGCTGATGCTGGTGTTCCACAGTGCCACAGGAATGGCTCTTACCTGCCCTTGGATGTTCTGTCCAAACTTAATATATTCCACTTCAGTAGCAAGAGTTTTAGTTCTTAAGGACAGATCCACAGAAGTATGTTTTTGGAATCTTTAATCAAGTGGCACATGAGCCCAAGACCCCTTCCATTGAACTGAGGGACAATTCAGTTGTCATCATTGCTGTCACCACCTCCATCCTGATTTGGGATGGGCTTCTAGATTCTGCAACTTGTAGCCATGTGGTTCCAACCTAAAAATGCTGTGATTCTATACCAACTTTAGGGCATGAGAATCATGGATGCATTAGAAGGGCTTGAGTCCTCTCTCTCTCTCTCTCTCTCTCTCTCTCTCTCTC
>NW_004524666.1:11608129-11608989 GCF_000260255.1 Octodon degus | reverse complement strand
AAAGAAGGGCTTGAGTCTAAGATCTGATCTCCCTGATAAGGCCCAGTCACACTAGGGATGTCTCACAGCTCCCTGGCACACTACTGAGAAGTGAGCTGCTGTCACTCTCACAAGACCTCTCCCCAGTCTTGAGGAGCTGTAGGGATCTCTTCCCTCACCATGGATCTGCTCCAAAAATCCGCCTCTTTCCCTCCCACAGTAAAGCTGTAAGCCCCTTTGAACAGGATCGTGACTCATCCACTCCCAACGGGACCAAGAGATTGCAGAAACTGTATTTGTTAATTGTCTCTGCTTGGAAATAAGCTGTCATCTAGTGGGGACAAGATAATGTAAACGATTCAAAGCAATTTCAAAATTAAAAAATAAAGAATATTTTTAAAAGACCACGGATGTAGCTTAGTGTAGCTCAGCCCCTAGGTTCAATCCCAAGTACCGAGAAAAGGGAGAAGGAGTGGGGAGAAAAAAAAAAAAAAAAAAACTTGTCCCACCATTGAGACCACAGGAGCTCTATTTGGGCAATCTCAAAACATTTCCATATCTAAACATTTGATTTTGTTAGCTGGCATTTCCAGCTTGTACATTCCTTCAGATCCTTCAGTCTTTTTTTTTTTTTTCAGAACCAGGTATTGAAGAGCCGGTGGTATAGCTCAGAGAACTAAGTGCTTGCTTAGGTAAGCACAGGGGCCGGGGTTCAATACCTAGCTCCGCCTGCCGCGCTGGCCCCACCTTCGGGTGCGCTGAGCCAGCAATGGAGTCCAGGCGCAGTGGCACGCGCCTGTAATCCCAGCACTTGGGAGGCAGAAATCAGGAGGATCACTACTAATGTGGGCTATGTAGTGAGACCCTGAGCAAAAAAAAAA
>NW_004524666.1:11601369-11608029 GCF_000260255.1 Octodon degus | reverse complement strand
AGCTCAGTGGAATAAGTGCTTGCCTGGCAAGCACAAAGGCCTGAGTTCAATCCCTGGTTCTGCCAAAAAGAAAAGAGGTCAAGATCAGAACCAGGGATTGAACTCAGGCCCTTGCTCTTACCAGGAAAGCACTTACTCCACTGAGCCATCTCCCCAGCTCCCTCTTTCTTTTTTTCTTTTAATGCATTTGGTACAGGGACTCACTACACAGGTTGGACTCAGTTAACCTCCTGTTTTCAGCCTCCCCAGTCCTGGGATTGCAGGTGTGTGCCACCACATCTGGTCTCAGTGGCAGGTTCAGTGCACCCACCAGGGCCAGTGTGACTGGTGGTGCAGGGGATCGAACCCCAGTCCCTGTGCTTCCCTAAGCAAGTGCTTAGTCCACTGAGCTATCACACCAGCCCTCTTCAGTCCCACTTCTAATTAAGTATGTCTATAAAATTTTTAGTACCAGTAATAAATGTGCCCCCAGCCCAAGAAATTTCCATTACAGTTGTGTACACTAAGCAAAGGAATAACTCAAGTTTATGTGCTGTAAATATTGATTTTGAGAAAATGAATATGGGAGCTGGTCAGGAAACTTATCAGCAAGAAACATAATGGTGAGGGTGAGGAGAAAAGCTGGGATCCATGGCCTCTGGGAGCTGCAAAGTCATTGCAAGCCATTGGGTCACTTCCATGGGACAGCTCATTACTGAAGACAGTTCACACCATTGTTGGCACCCTCAGTAGCAGCACTGTTCGGTAACATGTTCCACAGTGGCAGAAATATTCTATAATATAAAACTATATTGTGGGGACGGGGGAGATGACTCAGTAGCATAAGCACGTCCCTGGCAAGAGCAAGGGTCTGAGTTCAATCCCCAGTTCCACCAAAACAAACAAAACTATATTGTACTGTTAATCACTTAAAATATGGCGAGTGTGAACTGAAATTTTAATTAAATGTAAACAGTCTTAGTTATTAGTGGCTACCATGTTGAACACTATAACTCTTAATTGTTTTTCTAATCTATGTTTTATATACCACCTATTAACATGAATATTCTACAACTTATAAAAGAGGACAGACCAATAGATGTTCACAGATACATAGTACTAATTAGCCACTGTCCCTAAAAATTAATTTCTAAAAAAAAATTAATTTCTACATTGTTGGAAAGCGGAAGGAAAAGAGTCACACGGAAGGCAAAGGTTAAATTTGTGGAGAACAGCTGTCTGGCTGCCCAGTAACCTCAGTGCCCGACTAATGGTTGTCCTGCCTATAAAACGATAGCCCTCACCCATCTCTGCTGTATGGCAGGGCCATTCTGTGTGATGCCCCTGGCACCAAACCCAAACTGGCCATACTGGCCAACCATCATTCTTCACTGAGAAACTGGATTTTCTACACAGAAAAGTGTTATCTCTGTCCTGGGCTGATGGATGACATGTGAAACATGAAATCTAGATGACAGAGTGGTGGAGGACAGTGGTCTACACCAAGGCAGGAGAATGTGATGTGGCAAGGGTCACAGGGACAGGTTCTGGGCTCATATCTGTTCTTAGTCATTGGCTGTGTGATACTTGATGGAGTAATTTTAGTTCAGGTTTCATAAAATTGTAAAAAAAATGAAAAGGACTAAGCAAAAAGCATAATTCCTAGGAATAATAAATTCTTCATGAATATTATTAGTTAAAATAATAGTAGAGATAGAGTCCTAACACTTAATTTTCTAGATTTGTGTCATTCCATTCCATTTCATTCTAGTGATGAAGTAATATACTACTTCACTCTTGATGAAATAACTTAATACAAAGTCCTTCCTGGAAAGTTTTTGTTGTACAATTTGTCCATTATGTGTTCTCTGAGGTAGTCTATGGCATGAAAACCCAAGTCCTAATACTTTTCCCATGAAATAGTAACTAATGTCTGTTGTACAGATCAATAAGGGAGCTAATCAACAAGCGCCTGCGTCAGCGGTAAAAGAGCAGGACAAGCAGTCGCTGCTGTGGATGCGCCTGTCAGGCAGTGCTAGCTGCAGAATGACACCACTTCCTGGGCCTGGTATTGGAGAAAGGAAGAACAGGGCCGCTGACCCGGATCACCTACTGATCACAAAACCATGAGGCTGTGGGTCTGGTTTTTAACTAAAAATTAAACCTTTGTAAATTAAGTCTCCCCACTAAGGTAGCAGTCATACCAGGCAGGGGTCAGCCTAGAGCTGACAAAAGCCCTGACTGGGCCAGGTTGTGCTGCTGTCTGATGGCAGCGTGAACACAGTCCTTTACAAGTGGGAGCTCCGCCTCTCGCGTCGCGTCCGCAGGCGCTGTTTGGCCCCTCTCTCCACCCATCCAGCTGAGCTCTCACAGGAGCCCTGGAATGACAAAGGACACCATGCTCAGAGGAATGTGGATGGCTTGCCAATGGCTCAGAGCCTTCATTTCTGATCCCCCTCATTCTTTAATCCAAAACAAAGCTAGGGAAAACCATTTCTGACATCATTTGTTACCTACCTAAATAAAATTTCTGGCTTTTTACATTTCTGGAGTTGTGTTTTTTCCTTATTATCAGGGGAGTGGAACTAGATAAATCTTCACCAAGTGGGAATCCCAACCTAAAATATTGATGAACTGGATATTGAAACTTCAGCAGGGGGAACACTGGGCACTCTCTTAAGACATGTGCCATCATCCCATCCTGAATCACAGAGCCAGCATGCCTGGTGCCCAGGACCAACAAGCTTTGCTGTGAAGTTCATTGAGAAGTAGTCACAGAGGTGGACATTGCAGGATGGCAAAGGTGAAGATAGGGGGGAGCTGCTTTGCACAGCAAAACCCAGCTCAGCGCTTCTCATGCAGTGCTGCTCCCAGCACGCTCCGGGCACCAGGAACATGGGCGCGGCCTAGCATCCTGCTTTATTATTCAGCTCCTGGTGCGTCCTCGCGGTGTTGCTCAGACCTCGCCTTGGGGCCCACAACGAATAGCTAGCGCACAGCATTATTTCCATAACTGCAGCCGATTTCCCAGAGGAATTTCTGGTGTAGCAAATACATTTAATACAGGAAACTGAGGAGCTGGGGATGTAGGTCAGAGGTAGAGCATTGGCCTAACAAGCCCGAGGTCCTGGGTTCAATCCACAGCACTACAAATTAATGAATAAAAAAATCTATACTGTAGAAGAAAAACTGCTTCCAAGCATAAGCATCTCCATTGCCTTGAAGCAGTGGCTCTCAGCTTTGGCTTCAGCTGCAATCAGAATCACACATCCAGTGCCCAAGCCTCACGCCAGAGCAGCAACATCAGCATCTTCAGGCTGAGACCCAGCAGCTCCTGGGTAATGTCCATATATTGCCAGGATTGAGACTTGCTACCCTAAAGCAACCTTCGCAGTGGGTCATTGTTATCAATTGCCAGCTCCTTCCACTGGTCTCTAGTGCTTGCCATGGTGAGACCTGCCACCAGCCTATGGGGGCCAGAGTGCTTCTCCTTGCCTTAGACGGAGAGATGTCAGCCACCGGCCCATTTGACCCGAAGAGTCCATCTCTCTGAGGTCCAAGTCTGTGCTCTCAGGTCTGACTCTGGCTGTGCTGTCTGCCAAGACACATGGGTCCCAGAATATATTCTGCACAGCATAAATTCTGGAAAGACACTAATTGACCCTGTTTTAGAGGGAGAAATAAATACATATTTAAACTAAAGTAGCTTGAATCAAACAAATCAGCCAAATTTATTTACTGCAGGTCCTCTTGTATCTTTTCATATACCAGTGTGTCTGTGCCCAAGAGGAAAATACTGCAGGCAACATTTTCTGAATGAAACTGACTTTGAAAATTTCATGTTTTTTAAGGAGCAAATCCAGGAAGTGAGCCTTGAACATACTATTCTAAAGTATCATTTAAACCTTAGCATTGGGAGGCCAAGGCAAGAGATTCACAAGTCTACCACCAGCAGGGCTTGAGCCCCAGCACCGCAAAACAACAAGTATAAATAAGGACCGACATGTATACCAGATACTGTGAAATAAGAAAATGTTCAAATGGAAGGGGACCTAGGGAAGGGGGAAAAGGAAAAGAAAGGAATGAGAAAAGAAGGAAAAAGGGGATTTTAAAAAAAATAGGAAGTGTGGTAGCACACACTTGTAATCCCAGCACTGGGAAGGTTAAGACAGAAGGATCACTATGAGTTAGCTGTGTAGTGAGACCCTGTACCAGACCAATAAATAAATAAAACATTTTAAAAAATTTTTAAATAGGGAAAGGAAGGGAAGTGAGGAAATGGTGCAAAAAAGAGGCAATATATATCATGTAGTGGTATAAATTACTTATGATAAATGTGATCATGATGTATACTTAATATGTACCAATAAACTAATTTAAAAAGTTTAATTAATTAAATTTAATTTAAAAGAGATTAAATATTGACAATATGAGAAAAACCAATAAATAAATCTTTTCTGAATATTTTTACTATTGTTATCATGCATGACAGGACATATGAGTTTAGGATTTGATCATAAGACAATTAGAGAACAGCTGTACTTAACTGAAATATATTATCAAAATAAAATAAAATTTAATTTAATTTAAAAATAAAAGAAGGGCTGGGAAGATAGCTCAGTAGAATGAGCATTTTCCTGGCAAGCCCAAGGTCCTGAGTTCAATCCCCAGTTCTGCAAAAAAATAAAAAATTAAAAAATTAAATTAAAAGAGAGCACTCCATGAGTCAGAGAGGGCTTCGTGGGGGAAGTGGTACCTTCTTGAAGAGCTTCAGGAATGAGAAAGACTTAGGTATGCAAGCAAGGAGATGGAGGGGCATCGCCTGCAAAAGGGATGGCATGGACCAGAGCCTGGGAGAAGGGAGGAATGGATGGGATGGGATTAGGGTGAAAGGGATGGTAGGCGGGATGTGAATGGACCACGCTGAATAGAGTGGTGATGGGACTGCTGTGTGTGTGCCAATTTAAATGACCTTGCTCATAAGGAGATACTCAATTTTCCCAATGAGATAATCTTTCAGGAGAAACTTTAGTAGACAACATGAATATAACCCTGTAAAGATGTAGATGAACCAGTTAGTGTTTATTTGTAGTATTTTCTAATGTAATATCCATGCTGTCATTGGTTGGGTTCTCCAGAAGCAGATGCCAAGATGGATTTGGGGGTGCTGGGAGCCTTTACTAGAGATCAGTGTGGTGACAGGATGAAGGAGGCAGCTGGACTAGGAGGAGGATACATTGTGTCCACTTACAGAGAGCTATGGAGCAAGTGCTGCCCACTGGGGTCACTGTCTGAAGCAGAGGCGCACAGGCATTTATATCTTTTCCTTGCTTGGTCACTGGGTGTGAGCTCTTCCAAGAGGGAGCGCTGGAGCATTCGTAGCCCTGAGGACGGCTCCAACAGTGCCGGTGTCTAGGGAGCAGTACGTAGGGGGAGCCGAGCACATGTGCCTGTCGCATTCATGTGTTTTCCAACATGCAAACACTATTTTTTCCCATTCTCACCTTTGATAAGCAGCTCTTGAAATTCTGTTTCTGCATCATCATTTGCACTTAGAGCCATATTTTCAATCACCTATCTCAATTTTGCAGAGTTCATCTTTGTTACGTCCAAGGTGAGGTGTTAGACATAGGTGTGATGTCAGTTCATGTGCCGAGATGCTGTTACATGTCGTATTCAAACTGCAATGGCCAGTTCCATCGCGCTAGCTCCGTGGTGCTCTTTGCCGCCTTCCTATGCTTCCATGATCACCTTCTCCACAAATTAGCCTCTTACCATATTTTTCAAGGAGGATAATGGTTAAAATTTTGTAAGTAAAGCCATAATTACTAATTACCAAATCATGTTGCTTTTTTTTTCTAATTCCTTTTATTCTAACAAGCAATCTCAGTAAGCATTCCAAGGTGCCCAGAATGTGTTTCTCAGGCAGTGATTTTTGTTGTTGCTTTTGCTTCAAATAAGTAGAGGAGGTTATACTCTATTCTAGGTATTTTAGCAAAAGGCACCAAACTTTGCAAAGACTTAAATATGAAGTGACTTTCTCTTGACTGAGGGATGATATTGGGGAAGAAATGTTGCTTAATATTATGGACTCAAATAGCCATCCAGGGGACAGGAAGCTAGGTCACCGAAGCTTTGAAGACCCAGGGGAGATATTTAGATAGAATAGCGTTGTGGTGAAGGAGCAGAGAAGTAACCTGATGAGATCAGCTCAGGAAACTCTATACTGCTAAAGAAGCCTCAAATATACGTTCATGAAGTATTTTTTTTTAATTTTTTAATTTCTTATTTATTTATTTATTTTGTGTGTGTGTGTGTGTGTGTGTGTGTGTGTGGCCAGCTCAGCCTACCAGGGGGCGGGGCTGGCTGGTATGTGGTGCTGGGAGATTGAACCACAGTCCCTATGCTTTGCTAAGCTTGTTCTAATTAGGTGCTTTAGACCACTGAGCCATCTCACCAGCCCCTCATGAAGTATTTTGTAAGCAAGAAAATCATCTGTTAATAGCGGCTGCTGAAATAACTTGGACTGTAGGAATGACATGTAAAAGGAAGAAGTGAGCAGGGAAGTATTTCTAAAGAAAAATTAATATACTTGGAGGCAGAGCTAGGGAGATAGCTCAGTTGAATAAGTGCTTGCCTGGCAAGCACAAGAGCCTGAGTTCAATACCCAGCTCCGCAAAA
>NW_004524666.1:11593210-11601269 GCF_000260255.1 Octodon degus | reverse complement strand
ATATATATATATATATACATACTTGGGGGCATGTTGGGTGATCGGAGAGAAGGAAAATGAAGAGTCAGACGGACATGACTTTAAGACTCTGAAAGGAATTCTTTGCATATATTTGTGGTGTATCATTGAAGAATGGATGTAACTATATTTATTTATTTATTTATTTATTTATACCAGGAATCAAACTCAGGACCTTACACTTGCCAGGCAGGTACTGTGCTGCTGAGCTATATGCCCGGCACCCATAACCATTTTATAACTAAATTTCTAGTTGACAAATTTGTTGAAGAAGCTTTAGGTTGCAGTGCAAAATCCACAACAGGACATGGCACGTACCCACATGCCACTTACTGGGCCCTCTGTGGCTTTTTGTCAAAAGCCAAATCAGGTTTTTCCCTATGGTTGGCACTGACCTCCCAGTGTCCCATCAGCACAGTAAGTGCTACAGGGCCAGTGCAGTCTCTACCTTCGTTGGGGACACAGCACTAGCCAACATTCCTCATGTCACTCCCCTCCTGGCCCGTTACAGTCCTGGGTCTCACAACCCTGATGAGAAGAGGCCCTACTTGGGAGCTTAATGAACAGCATTCTCAGTGTTCCATTTTCTCTGTTCCCCACATAGTGGACATTCCGCTGGTGCGTGGATGTGACTGCGCGAGTGGCTGAGGGGTTACTTGAAACTGGATCTAGAAGCCAGGCTACCTCTCAGCACCTTGCCCATGAGCACACAGCAGTACTTTTCAGATGCGTACTCAGATCACTTGCGGGAGTTTGTTAGCATCTTCTGGAGGAAGTCCAGTAGTAGCATGCATGGTGTCTGCAGTTTGATCCCTAAAAGGAGTGGGGGCAAAATTCTGATTCAGTAGGGCCAGGGCAGTATCTACTGACTCTGCATTCCAGATAAGTACTCATGGTGCTCTTGCTACCAACTGAAGAACCACGTACGTGCAGGTTCATTTGCAGAGGGGGAGTATGAGCCACAGGGGAACTGACCTAGCCAGAGTCAGTGTACACCTAACGTACATCAGGGAGCTAATCAGTAGACTCAGAAAAACAATGAAGCCAAAGACTTCAGTGCAGGTAGACCTAACCTCTAAGCCTCCTCTGAGAAGCCCCATGATGTGGATGTTATATTGTTGGCAAAATTAC
Organism: Octodon degus; assembly: GCF_000260255.1. Lineage (NCBI taxonomy): Eukaryota > Metazoa > Chordata > Mammalia > Rodentia > Octodontidae > Octodon > Octodon degus. The sequence goes on along the minus strand of NW_004524666.1, from coordinate 11,600,120 downwards.
AAAAATCATGGAAGCATGCAAAGCCACTCTGGGCTGCTTTTCAGCAGAGGTGTCGGGGAAGGGCACCAACTGTGGCAAGAGTGAGGACTGTTTTATTATGGAAGACTCCCTAATTGTGCAGTTGGATAACTGTGTGTGGCATCCTATAGTCTACTCTAGCTCTTATAAGGATTCTACTGATTTTTTTTTTTTTTTTTTTTCAGAACCGGGGATTGAACTCAGGCCCTTGCACTTGGCAGGGAAGCGCTTATTCCACTGAGCCATCTCCCCAGCCCCTGTAGTAATAATTTCAGAGAGAGAAATAGCAATGCAACTCTCTGCACTCCCACACCCTCCCCACATTGGCTTTGTGCGCCAATGCCAAGCATGCCCACTGGAAATGCAAACAGAGGCAAAGCCAAACCTTGTAGGAGAATGACTTTGTTTTCTTTCTCTCCCTTGAAGACAAATTTTTCTGTCTTCCATTGTAAAAATGTACATCAGATATGCATTTGTTAAGCTAAAAATGCCAGATCCCAAGTGCCCTGACACAGGGCTGAGGACACAGAGGCCTCTAACACTTCAATGATTATGTGAGCAGGCGTGGGCACATCCACTCAGCATCCAGCAAGCGCATCTTCTTGAATCCTGCCATGCCAGGTGCGTCCTGAGAAGGTCGCTCAGACTTGGTCTCTCTCTTTGGAAAGGTGACCAGACATCCCAGGTGGGACTGTCATCCCAGGGCGCGTCATGGAGGCAGTTGGAGACCAAAGAGCAGTGAGATAGCAAATCTGACCCTCAGCTTTGGTCAGTCCAGCCAGTTTTGTGCTAGTGGAGCCCCAATTCTATAGAGTAGCGGCTGCAAAGTCTCCTGACTAGGAAAAATAAGTATCAGATTCCAGTGTGTGCACACACTGGCCCCACACCTGAAGGCAAGAGGCTTATGATTATAAGGATTCTACTGATAGTTTAAAAAAGAGAAACAGCAATGCAACTTTCTCCACTCCCACACCCTCCCCACGTCAGCCCTTCCCCCACACCTCTGCTGAAAGGCAGCCCAGAGTGGCTTTGCAAGCTTCTGTGATTTTTGTAATTTTGCCACCAATATAGCATCCACATCATGGGGCTCCTGCACAGTCACCTTTGTTTCTAAATGATGTCTCTTTGTGTACATCCCTCAGACAATTCCCTGCACCACATTTTTTTTCATAGGATCTTCTTTATCTAATGAAAAACTGCTTGGAAACTTTTTTTTTCCCCATTTATGTATTTGGCACAGGATCTCACTATGCACCTTGGACTCCTACTGATCCTCCTGTTTTCAGCCTCCCCAGCACTGGGATTACAGGCATGCACCACCATGCCCAGACTCTGTCACCTGCTCAGTGTGCCCTGGGTGTGGGGCCAGTGAGGCATGCGGGACCAGGGATCGGCAACCTTTCTTTGACTCATGATATTTTAAGACATTTTAATAGTTATCCCTGGGGTTGGCCAGCTAACCCCACCCACAAGGCACACTGAGACGCCGTTGAGACTGGGTGTGGTGGCATACGCCTGTAATCCTAGCTCTTGGGAGGCTATAAACAGGAGAATCACCATGAGTCCGATCTAGTAGTGAGACCCTGGACACTCTGTAGACCCTTCCCTAAAATATAAATAAATAAATAAATAAATAAATAAATAAATAAATAATATTTTGTGCCTGACTGGCAACCCCAAGGTCTTGAGTTCAATTCCTGGTACAAAAAGTATTTTTTTTTTCTTTCATTGTGCCCATTGAATGCAATGCTCTTATTGTTCTCCTTAGCAATAAATAAATTTTACTATTTTTAGCACCTGGAAAATCCTTTAACATAATAATGAGCAGCATGAATTCACCTTCACCTCTCTGTAACCTTGAGCAACTTAGCCTCTCAGGCTCCTCATCTGTAAAACGGAGATGCTTAAAAGGCCACCTGGGGGAGCCGGCACGAGGGAGTTGTGAGGACTTAGCCTGCTAACACAGGTAAAGCACCTACAATGTTACCAATCATACCAGGCACTGGCTGCTGCCATTGTTGTTACTGCTTAAGTCCGTTAGGAGGCACCCACCCTGAACTGCCTCAGCTTGACCCCATCCTATGCACTGAATGTAGGTGTCATTGCTTCCTATTACTTTAAAATGATTCCAGAAGATACTAAATCTACTTAACACTTAACTTGGTCATGATAGAATCATTATGTTGACATCCTAGGCTATATGCCAGTGATACCTTGGATCCTATGACAAGTCACTTTTATCTTCCATTTGGTCCAAAATGTTGTGGGACTGGAAGCCTAAACACGTATGTTTGTTAGAAGAATGAATAAAATCCTAACCCTAAATATATTCTATGAGTTAATTTTAATGAATAAATTGCATGCACTTTAGTGAATGTGTCTGGGGACATTTTTTTTCTGGCTATGCTGGGGACATTTTTCTTTTTTTTGCAACCATGCTCTACACAACTACCATTACCCAAAAAGCTCTCAAAAGTAAAGTTTCATTGTTACACCCTGTTGTCAGTGTTTCATGGTGGCAGAGCCTCTTTCTAACTTGGTTCTAAGCACAGTGAAAACACTATGTTTTTTCCATTTCATTTACTCATTGTTCCAGCACAAAATTACCAACCACTTAAAATATTACCAGGCATTATGCCAGGTAGCAGAAATAATACCAAGTGTGTGTGCATGGGATTTTATAGTTGTCAAAGTGCTTTTGTATAAATTATGTCACTTATTTGCCAAAAAGCTCTATGAAGTAGGGTTTCAAATTCTCATTTTCTAGAAAAGGAGATTCTGCAAAAGAAAGAGCAAATAAAGAATAAATAAATATTTATTAATAGACCAAAGGTCCTGAGCAATCCACTACCTCCTTGGGGGTTTACAGAAGGACAGCACACCCAGAGGTGTGGCCCTTGCTCAATGAGCTACTTGGTGTTTGTCCAACCCCACACTGCACGCAAAATGTCATTTAGAGGAATTCTTTGGAGGAAAATCGTTCTACTGTTGGTAAGCTTTGAGGTCATCTCTTGGAAAGAGAAAAGATGGTAATGAATTCTAGGACTGCAAGAGTAGAGACACTGGGACAGGCAGGACTTATCAAAAAGCAGTGATGCTTACTTAAGTCTGAGGAAATGGACAGAGCAACAAGAAGGACTAGAAAGGTTTAGTGTGGAGGCTGGAGAGCACAGACAGCTAGATCCAAGATCCAAGAGTGTTATAAACTGGCCTCAAGAAAAAGGAAACATGCTTATTCATGCTTTCACTAACAGTGTCCAGCTAGCAAAATGGTTCCAGATTTCCAGCAGCTTTTCTTAGTTTTAGTCCTAAATCCAAAGCAGAAACTGCCCTAGATTCCTGTTTCTCAAAATTCCCATTTTCTGTTGCACCAAAATAGTCCATACTGATGCTCTTATGTATGTTAAAAAATGGTAACTTCATAGATTCTTCAAGGCACCAAACATTTATTGATTTGCTGTTTGGAAATCCATGGTATGCAGGGTGAAGATGGTGTGACGAGAAACAGCAGTGACATTACAGGCAGGAGACTGGACAGACAGCAAACACAGCATTCTTTTGTATAGCAAACTACTTTACATCTACCTATGCAATACCCAGTAAAAGCGAGTTAAGCCTGAGTAGGAAGCAGATGAAGATAAGTAGGGTGGGGCCATATGACAAAATCCTGTGGCTAGGCCAAGAGCTTTTAATTAAACTTACAACACAATGGATATCCAAGAACTATTTGTTGAATGACTGTTTACCTGAATGACTTAAAAAGAGCACATTGTCCCAGACCTAAGATATAGTCTCTTTCTCAAAAGGGCTTTGGAAAGACAAAACCTTCTCACAAAGACACTGACCTTTGGGCTCCCTGAGTCTCATCAGTGGGGAATAGAGGAGAAGTGGAAAGAAAAGAGTGTCCAAGACATAATGTATTTCTCACTGCTCAAAAACTAAGAGATGATAATGCAGGGGGAAGGAGTCTCTGTTTTGGCCAAATTCTCCTCCCATCCATGAATGTTCTCAGGGGGCAGCCACAGAGACATGGAACCATAGGGAGAAAGGCCCCCAGAGAAGCTTCATCCTGATAAACAGGCTTCTCCTGTCAAACAGAGTCCATGAAGACTCTTGAAGTATAACTATTTTGTGTCTTTCTAACCCTAAAATGCTTTACTGGGTATCTCATCAAGACCATGTTCCAATGGCGTAGCATTACATGCAGGACACCTGTGTAGTGAATGCAAATTAGTTGGTTTCTGATCTAAAATAGTAAAGTCTTTCAGATGAAGAATATGCTGCACCATGAAGGATACTGTCAATCAAAGTCTTCAGCAGAGGATATCCCTGCAGAACCCTTCCTGGTTACAGCTATGGGCATTGCATACTTCTCTCCTATTATTCCACTTGCCTTTTATCTCTACATGAACTACAACACAGTTATCTGCTCTTTGCACCAGTCCTAGAGCAGCTACCTCTTTGTATATGAATCCATTCTTAGTCATTGGAACATAAGAAGAAAGAGTCTACTGGAACTAAACAGAAACACCCATCAAACAATAGAACTATAGGCCAATCTCTGTAATGAACATAGTTGCAAAAATTCTCAACAAAATACTAAGAAAGAGAATGAAGCAAATGATCAAGAAGATTACACATCTTGACCAAATGGGATTCATCCCAGGAATGCAGAGATGGTTCAATATATGCAAGTCCATAAATGTAAAAACCACATCAATAAAGCCAAAAACAAAAATCACATGATCATTCCAATAGAAGCAGAAAAGGCTTTTGACAAAGTTCAGCATTCATTCATGATAAAGAAAAAAAAAACAACAACAGAAAATTGGAATAGATGGCCTTTACCTCAACCTGATAAAAGTCATCTATGAAAAACCAATAGCCAACATCACACAAAATTAACAAGAATCAAAAGCCTTCACTTTAAAATCAGGAATAAGATAAAGCTGTCCACTATCACCACTCCTATTCAATATAGTTCTGGAAACATTAGCCAGAGCAATTAGACAACAGAGAAAAATAAAAGGAATGAGGATTGGGAAGGAAGAAGTGAAATTATTATTTGCAGATGACATGATACTCTGCATAGAAAACCCCAAAAATTCCACTGAGAGACTTGTAGATTTAATAACCAAATTCAGTAGAATAGCAGCATGCAAAAAGTCAGCACTCTAAAATCAATAGCATTTTTATACACAAACAATGAATGCAATGAAAAATACATGATGGAAACCATGCCTTTCACAATAACATCTGAAAAAAATGAAATATTTAGGAATCAATCTAACAAAAGAAGTAAAAGATTTACACAGTAAAATTACAATAAAAAAAGAGAGATTGTAGAGGATTTCAGAAAATGGAAAGATATTCCTTGCTCCTGGATGGGAAGAGCCAGCATTGCAAAAATGGCCATACTACTTAAATTTTTATACATTCAGTGCAATCCTGATTAAAATCACATCAGTGTACCTCACAGATCTAGCGAAAACATTCCTAAAATTCATCTGGAACCAGAAGACATCTAAAACAGCAAAAGCAATCCTGAGCAGCAAAGGAAAGGCAGGAGGCATCACAATCCCTGTTTTGAAATCATACTATAAAGCTACTGTAATAAAATCAGCATGGTACTGGCATGAAAACAGATCTGAGGATCAATGGAACAGATTAGAAGATGTAGACATAATTACAAACACACTCAGCCACCTTATCTTTGACAAAGAGGCCTATTACATTCATTGGAAGAAAGATAGCCTCTTTAATGAATGGTGCTAGAAAAATTGCTTTTCACAAGCCAAAGTCTAAAATTAGACTCATGTCTATCACCATGCACTAAACTAAAGTTAAAATGGACCATAGATTTAAATACTAAAACAGAAAAAACTAAATCTTCTGTAGAGAAAGTAGGTAGAAATCTTAAAGATGTACAGGTAGGCAGAGAGTTCACGAACAAAAACAAAACTGCGTAGGAAATACTTCAAAGAATCAACAACTAGGATATCATCTTTTTGAAAAGTTTCTGCACATCGAAAGAAATCACCACAGTATAAACTTTAGCTAATGTTCAGTATCCACAAGAGTGAAAGTCGAGGAATATAAGCACTGATTTCCACAGTAGCTGTACCAGTCTACACTCCCACCAGCAGTGGAGAAGTATTCCTTTTTCCCCACAGCCCCTCCAGCATTTTTTATTGGTTGACTTAGTGATTGTAACCATTCTTCCTGGGGTGAGATGGAATCTCAGTGTTGCTTGAATTTGAATTTCTCGAATGACCAATGATGTTGAATATTTTTTTCATATATTTATTTGCTATTTGTATTTCTTTATTCTATATTGTTTCTAAGTTTGTGTGTGTGTGCGTTGTTTTGTATTACCATTTATTATTCTCTTTATTTTTTTATTTTAAAATTTATTTTATTTTATTTTTTCCCATAATGTTCTTGAGGGACAAATAGCAATGAGACAGTTTCAAATCAAATTGATATGACAGTTTCAATAATTAACACATTGTATACTCTCTTCCTAGTGGTTATTTGCTGTACAAGAGCAGACATGCTATCCTATTCACAAACACTATTATAACAAATCCCTCTATTCATTAAGATAATGTCACTATATATCTATCCTAACCATTTTGAATGCACAGATACAAAGTGGACATTCATCTGTATCCCCTTTTTTTTGTTTAGTTTCATCATTTGAATATTATAGGTGTGTTAACTCAGCAAAATATTCTATCCTGCATCCTCGTTGTTTTTAAGAGATCCTTTCTTACTTTTTTGCTAGCTACACCAGCATCTGCAAGATCTGAAACTCTGTCTTCACATTCACTTAAACGGTTTTGCAAGCTTGTGATTGAGAGTTTCATTTCCTCTATATCTCTTTGACTCT
>NW_004524666.1:11589572-11591845 GCF_000260255.1 Octodon degus | reverse complement strand
GGATGAGTCACAGCCATTGCTTGGCCAATGTGCTCTCTGTGAAAGCCTGAGAGAATGTTTTCTCTCCATGTGACTCTCCTTAGGCACACTCTACCTCATAGATCACTTTCCTCTTTGGCCCTATAATCTCCTTGATCGGAAAATTTGGGACACTACTGAGTTATGTGATGTTACAATACAAGTTCTCATATGTCCTGAGTCTTAATTGACCTTGGAAGGCTAGGGCCAAAATGCTGGCTTTCCTTGCAGCCCTCCTTTTTCTCTAATTTTCGTCTGCAAACTTAGGTTGTTAACCCTCCAGAAGAGAAGTTTATTGTTATTACTATACAACCTAGGCTGTTAAGCTTAACCTCACTATCTGTCTGAGTATCAAACATCTTAGACATAACATGGAACAGGTATTTTTCATAAGTATTGATATGTTGAACTTTGAGTCCCTACAGAATATGATGAAAAAAACATTTAAAAAATTAAAAAAAATTTAGAATAGGCATAAAGAATTATATAATTCTTATATTTACACGTAAGTCCAAAAATCTAACCATATATAACCTTGAAGCAGGACAGACCCACAACATTTCTTTTCCTGTCTCCTGCCTTCATTCACCACCCCCTCCCTTTTGAATAATCATCTACCCAAGAGACAGCACAGCAGCAACTGGCATGTCATGACAAGCAGCCCGTATTCAGAAGACCAGAATGACAGGCACTCCAAGCATGAATCTACTATTACAAATTGCCATCTTCAGTGCAATTGCTTAGTTTATAGGTGTCAGTATATATAGTTAGTCAGGGTGAGAATATTTCCAATTAACTGCTAGATTGAAAAATCTTCTGGAGATTCTCAGGATTATTGCCTTGCCCATCTTCTACATATAACTGTATGGCTTGTCACTGTCATGTTTCCTAGCTCTTCTCCTTTCCCTCTCTTAATTAGTTAGTCCTCGAGTTCTTGCTTTCCTTTTACTTGTATTATACCTTTCTATTTGTATTTCTTCTTTTGAATTCTTATACTAAGGAAACTATATGATATTTACACCTGCGTGTCTGGTTTATTTCACTTATTCTTTTTAAAAAACAAGCAAACAAAAAGAAGAACCTACTGGACAAGGTCGAAGTCTGCAGCCAGCACCAGCAGGGGGAGTTGTCCAAAGGGATGGGTCAGCTGCACACATCCGGGTAGAATAATACTTGCCATACATAGAGTACTTCGATTCCTTCCCACTGCTCCTCACCTCTGAGCAGCTAAGAGCAGCACGGTATTTCTTCCACAGCCCCTGCTTCTCCCATCGGGTGAGGCTCCAACTCTAAGAGGCTGGGGCTCCCAGGAAGGCCCTCCACTGTTGTGCTTTCCTCACGTTGTCACTTGACTGAGCTCTGCCATTTAACTGCTAGAGACCCTGTGGCTTCTGTGGCTTCCACACTTCATCACTGCCTCAACTGGTTTTGCATTCCATTTGACCAATATAGAGAAAAAGTTATCCGTGAAGACTTAAATACACTCAGGTTCAAATCCAGAACCCATTGCTCTCTTCAGGTTTCACTGACTTCAATACCTACAAAGCTATTCCTGGGGCCAACAACCTCAACACTCAACACACACACACACACACACACACACACACACACACACACACGTGATGTACAGAGATTCCTGAACAAGGAAAAAAGTTTAAGGTTTATTGAAAAGAAAAATTAATGTGGAGCTGGGGAGACGGTTCAGTGGAATAAGCACTTGCCTGGCAAGTATAAGGGCCTGAATTCAATCCCCAGTCCTGAAAAAAAAAGAAAAAAAGAAAAGAAAAGAAAGAAAAAGAAAAAGAAAAATTAATGTAATTGTTTGATCAATTTTGCATGCCTGTATCTGGTAATCTGAGCAACAAATCTGATGATAACATTATGTAATATGACAACCATTGTTAATTTCCTATTCTTGTTGTAAAATTATGTACTATTTTTATTATTTTATGTTGTTTTGGTTTTGTATTTATTCTTGTTATTTGTTTTGGGTTTTGGTTTTTTTTCCACTTTAAAATAAAATAAAAAGGGTTGGCCAGATAGCTCAGTAGATTAAAATGCCTGCAGATAGGCACAGGGGCCAGGGGTTAGATTCCTGGGCCTGCTGTGCCAGCCCCGCCCCCGGGACTGACTGAGACAGCAATTGAGACTGGGCGTGGCAGCACACACCTGTAATCCCAGCTCTTGGAAGGCTGTAAACAGGCGGATCACTACAAGTTCAATCTAGTAGTGAGACTTTGAACACCCTGTTTTTT
>NW_004524666.1:11583613-11589360 GCF_000260255.1 Octodon degus | reverse complement strand
GAAGGGACTGAGGAAGGTAAAAGAACCAAAGCCAAGTTCTCCTTTTGTGCCTGTTGGAGGGTAGCAATCTCCCTCCACTTAGGAATTCCCAACCCAAACACATGTGAGATGCTTAAAGCTCCCACCAGAAGGACCTTCTGATCATCTCACTAAAATTGAAAACCTAACCTTGACCTACAGCTCTGTCCTTTTTCTGGGATAGTTGTTCTGTGTATCAAATATTTGTCAAGCTGAGAGATTCTGTTTAAAAACCAATTTGAATTCGAGACTTTCTATCAACACCACTCTCTCACATTCGAAAAGAACAATTCAGCTTAGACCCAATTTTCAAATAGCAACAATGGAAACTCCTACTCAGAAGGCAACATAGAACATCATCCCGAGCGATCTTTCATTGCTCTAGACTTCAGTAGAGTCGACTGCTTCTGAAAGCGTGTGGCTGCAGGTGTCTGTGCACAACAGGATGTGGTTATAGCTCTTGCTAGCCCTATAGGGCATGGTGGAACATCATATCTGAAAATCCCTACTAAAAACATGCAAGCTTTATTGACAATGTTCGAACATACAGGAAGATGCTGTTCTTGGTATTAAGGGGGGTATGAAAAATTATCAGGACAGCCCCTGCTTGCAATTAGGGTGTAATCTGTTACAGACTTAGACTGAAATAAACCTTATTTAAGCTCCATTCTGGAAGGAGTATGGTTTTCTCACTCTGGCTACTGAGTGGATCTGGTCAGTTCATCCAAACAAGTTAAGCATTTGATGCTATAAACTAAGCATTTCTTGGGAAAAGACGGAACCAAAACAACAAATGAGAACTAGCTGCACATTACAGTTCACACAGAAATCCCTACACATTTTATATGGTGTGTATTGGGTTCTGAGAAGCAATTTCATTTCTTTGTGTTTCAGCACTAGTGAGAACCAGTTCATGACCAACAAATTTGGTGGGGAGACGCTTAGGTTTCTCTCCTGGCCTCTCAGGTCTAGCAGCCCATCCTCTGTCTATAGGTGGTTGTCCCTGCCTCTCTTCCTGCTGGGAGGCTATCTCTCACCCTGTACTTTGGGGCCTGATATCACTCACCAGTGATTGCTATACTGGTTGGTTTTCTGCATCAAAAATACTCTGAGACACTAGGGCCCTTCATAACATGATAGAGGTGGGGATTATGACAGAAAGAGTCTCTTCTTATATTTGGAGACTGATGTGAAGGGTAGATCCTGCTTTGAGAAGAAATGGACTCAGATGTTGCCCTTGTAAACTGTCAGATTTTCAAGGGCTTGTTTTCCAATATGGACTTTGACACCAATATATCAAGTGGATGGAGTAGTTAGAGGTGTGAGAGATGTTGTGTGGGAAATCAAGGACCATCTCGGTTCACCTCCTTCTCCCTCTTCAATTCTCCTCACTGCTCAGTGATGGGAAAGCAGCCTAAATTCCATATATCCACAGTATTGCTTCTTTTAAGCTATGAAACTACATTCAGCCTGGAATTGTTCATTGTTCATGTTCTCAAGCTGGGCATGGTGGTACGTTTTGTAATCATAGCTCTCCAGATATTGAGGCAAGAGGGTCACTGTGAAGTCAAAGCCAACCTGGGCTGTGCAGCGAGTTGAAGGGCAGCATGAACCACACAGTGAGACCCTGTCTCAAGCAAGCAAACAAACAAACAAACATCTGGTTTCTCACCACCACCTCCCATATGCGGATTTTGATCTTGGGTTTCTGCAGCCACTGCCACTTCCAAGTTCACCTCTATCAAACTCTGTCCTAGCTACACATTTACTTCAAGACCATCAAGCTTTATGGCTGACACAGTCACAGGTTAGTCTTGTGCCCAGCATACTAGCATGAGCAATAGGACAAATTGACCATTATTTGCTGATTGATGGATGCAAAAATAAGTCATTAGCTTTCCAGTCAGCTCTGAGATAGGGGATGTTATGCCCACCCACATCCATCATTTACTCGATATTTTCTCATATAAATCCTAAAATTCCAGAGGAAAACCATTGAAACTGTCAAAAATAGAACTGAACAGCACATAAAATTTGTTACAAAAACTGAAACATCTGTCACAGTTGCATTTCTCAAGAGTATTTCTCTTTTATGCGGATAGGAAATGAAAATAAGTAAATACCCTGAGAACCACACAATGGTGATAGCTACAGAAGGCAAAGCCAAGTGTTCAGTGCCCCACTGCACTTCACCACTCACGTTTTCACTGTACTCTGACTGTGCTTAGGACATAACATGGTGTGAGGTCAGTGGGACAGAGCCAGTCCTGGTTGCCATTTAATAGCTGGTGGTGTCTCCCTATGGTGGAACTGCATCCTCCCAAATTTTATGTGTTGAAGTCCTAACCTACAGCATCTCAGAGTATGACCTATTTGGAAATAAGGTAAATTGAGGTCATATTAGAGTCAGGGAGATCCTCACTCCATCACAATCGGTGTTGTTACATAAAGGGTAGATTTAGACACAAATATGCACAGAGAAGAATCTCTATGAAGACTTGGGGCTATGCTGGCCCACTGCTAGACACTTCTACAAGCTGGAGAAGACTGGAATTGAGCTTTCCCTGGGACCTTCAGAGGGATATGTCAGCACCTTGATTTTAGACTTCTGGTATATAGAACTATAAACAAGAACTTCTTTGCTGCTTAAGCCTCTCAATATTGTAGTACTTTGTTAAGGCGACCCTACCAAACTAATACACTAACCTTTGGCAAATTAATCCTTTTGTGCCAAGCAGCTGTTATGAAGACTAGACATTTAATATTTGTTTAGTGCTTAGGTTTGTCCCTAGAACAAAAGCCCAATGTGATCTTACAATGGGCGTGATTCTCTCCTATTCCATGTCACTGATAGTGACATCAAGCTAATTTACACATTGTTGTGTTGCAGCACTTCACAGCTTACTCTTCAGCTCAGGACCTGCATGCCCAAAGGATCTCCAGAGGTCAGCAAATGAGTGACGTGCGTGGGGCCTTTGCCCTGGCTTTTGTTCTCTGGACACTAATGGAGCAACTCGCAGGGCAGGGTGCAGCGCTAAGGACCTCCCGTAGGCCATGAGCAGGCGCGACCTACAGGGAAAATATTTCACTCTCTTTTATTGTTCCTGAATACAAAACCTTAAAAAGCAAAATGATTCTAAATTTTTGTAAATTTCTTCTGAGCATGTCTAGCTTTCCCATAATTTAAATATGTTGGTTAATATTCATAGTATAACTAGAAAATTCAACAGAGAATGAGGACTTTAAGATAAGTAAGGGACATATGAATGAAGAATTAAACAAGCTAATGAGGGAGTGGCTGAGGCCAAAAAATTCAAGAACACTTCTTTTTTTTTCACTTTAAACAAAACAAGACCATAATCCTCTGACAACTATAAGACACCAGTGATTTTCACTTAACTAAAATGTGTGTAAGTTGCCTTTAGGATAGGAATCTGAGCATCTCTATTCTCCTGGACAAAATGATCACGAGGAGATTGATTCACTCAGCCATTCAATAAGTATTTATTGAGTACTTACTAGATATTAGATACTGTCTTAGACTTTAAGGATGTGGCGTTATATAAATTAACATAAGTCCATGTCTTCCTAGAATTTGAAGTGAAGGAGAAAGATAATAGAATAAATAAATAAAGTTCTACAGTATGGCAATGAGTTACAAACACTATAAAGAACATCAAAGCAGGAATTAGGATGGGGTGGGAGGACAGCTTCATGTGAGGTCACTAGGGACACCTTGCTTAGAAGATGACATCCGATTAAAGACCTGAGAGAGGTGAAGGAGGGAGCCATCAGGTATGTGATGGAAGGACATTCCAGGTGGAGGGAACACAGGAAGAGGGTCTAGGTGGCTGGAGCGGAATGAGGGAGGGTAAGGAGAATGAGCTGACGCTAAGGTGAGGAAAGTAACACAAGCCAAGTCAGAAAGGACTGTGAAGCCACAAAGAAAATTTTGGCCTTGCCTGAGTGTGACAGAGAGACATAGGACAGATTTTTTTTCTTCCACCCTGTGTTCTTTCTTAGAGCAAAGGCAGACACAGCAAGACAAGACAAGCTAGGAAGTCACTGAAATAGCTTCAGTGAGTGGTAATCGTGTTTGGCCTGGCTGCTAGGAGCAATGGAGGTGAGTATGAATATATTTTGAAAGTAGAGCAAGCAAAATTCACTAAATGGAATGCTATACATAAAATAAGAGTTATGGATAATTCTAGAATCATTTTGTTTTGGATTTTTTGTTTAGTTTTGCCTGAACAACTGACAGAGTCAAATTTCCTTTTTTTTTTTTGAAACGAGTAGCACAGAAGAGCCAGTTCACTGATAGCTTTTCTTTAGGTGAACAAATTTTGAGCCTTTCTATCTTCATTCTCTAGCATTGCTATAACAAATTACCAGAAACTTGGTGTCTTAAAAATAATGTGAACTTATTCTTTCATAGTTTCAGAGTTCTCAGAAAACTGGAAAATTGAGGTAAATTGAGGTCCTGTTACAAAGACAGTTTCCCTGGGCTGAGATCAAGGCATTGGCTGGGCTGTGCTCTCTCTGTGAGCTTGAGAGGAGGGCTACTCAGTGCTCTCCTGGCTTCTAGTGGCTGCCAGCATTCCTTGGCTTGTGTCTACATCTGTCTACACAGTCACACTGCCAAATGCTCTTTTACGTGTCAGATCTCCTCATATCTCCTCTTGTTTCAGTATATAAGATTGCATTAAAAAAAAAATCCTTAAGATTGCATTTATGGGTCCTCCAGATCCTGAACAGACCTGGAGCGCAGGCCCGGCAAGTGAGTGAGACGACCCAGGGCCTGACGGGATCCTGAACAAACCCAGAGCGCAGGCCCAGGCGAGTGAGTGAGACGACCCGGGGCCGCGGGATCCTGAACAGACCCAGAGCTCAGGCCCGGTGAGTGAGTGAGACGACCGGGGCCCTCGGGATCCTGAATAGACCCAGAGCACAGGCCTGGCGAGTGAGTGAGACAACCCAGGCCGCAGGATTCTGAATAGACCCAGAGCGCAGGCCCAGCACGGAACCCTTCAGCAGAACTCCCTGAAAAGAGGCTAGAGGCAAGACCCACCCAGCTCATTCAGGAGCAGAACATCTTGCCAGAGAGACACAAAGGATTCAGCTCTAACGGCTGCAGCAGAAAGAAGTGGAGCACAGCAGCCAGATCCAAGCAACACCCACCTGGAGGAATCTGAGCTTCGTAGATCTGGACCTGGTGATAAGGTAATAACTCTATCCAAGCTCTTCACCAAAGGTCAGAAGACAGTGGTATACAAAATGACAAAGAGAAGGAACAAAATGCAGTCTCAGGCCCCGAGTCCACCCAGTACAAATGCACAAGACACTAGCGCTGAGGAAATTGGAAATCACATGCCAGATACCTCGGAAATAATAGCGTTGACAGTAAAAAATCACCTGCAGAAAGGTATAGAAGAAATCAGATCAGAAATAATTTCGGAACTAAAAAATGTAGTGGTAACTATAATCAAAGAAGTACTAAGTGCTTCTAAAGAATGCACTGTTAAAAAAATAGAGGAGAATATAAAAATGATGGGACCCCTGAATAAACAATTTAGGAAATAAATAGAATCTATGAAAGAGGTTCAAAGTGATACACAGGAAATTAAAACCTCAATCACAAGCTGGCAAAACCATTTGTGTGAAAGTGAAAATAGACTTTCTGACCTGAAAGACACCATTGCGGCTAGTGAAAAAGTAAGAAAAGATCTCTT
>NW_004524666.1:11536332-11582550 GCF_000260255.1 Octodon degus | reverse complement strand
CTACTTTGGCAGTAACAATACACAATGTACTAACCATTGTTACTCTCCTAAAATCTTGTTTTGAGATTTTGTACCATTGTTTTTATTTTTTTTTCTTTAAAATAAAATAACTGATGTAAAAGAAAAAAAAAAAGATTGCATTTATGGCCCAGTTAAATAAACCAGTATTATCTCCCAAGATAAAGATCTTTAATGCACTCCCATCGTTAAAGTTTTTCCCATTTGAGGTAACACACATAGGCTGCAGGACAGGCTATATATGACTGTAGAGAGCTGTTATTCAGCCTACTAAAGATTTCTAATCAGAAATGTTGTATAAAATACACATTTCCCAGAATTTTAGGGAAAAGAAATAAAGTGTATATAAATCTTTCCATTATTAGTGCATGGCTGGTATTTCATGTCATAGCATGGAACCCTCAACAAATGACTGCATAAAAGATATCCAACATGGAGGCCCCTCAATAAAATTAAAAATAAAATTGCCACCTGATGCATCAATCTGATTATGTGTATCTATCCAAAGGAACTGAAATCTGGCTCTTGAAAAAATATCTGTATTTCTACATTCATTATTATGTTATATACAGCAGCCAAAACATAGAAACCATCTAAATGTTTGAACAATTGCAGGGAGCCATTGTTTTGGGCTAAGCTCCTGCACTTGCCCCAACAGATTAGACTAAAAATCAAAATGTAGTTGCTCACATTAAATTTCCAAGTCCTTGGCCCAAAGCTAAATTACCTGTCTGACCTTCTGAGATGTCAGGATTAGAGAGCCAACAGCCACATTTCTGAAACAGGCCAGTTCCAATTGGCTTGATAATGGAGTTTTCTCCAGGCAAGTTCTTACACGGAAAGGTAGCCCAGCAGGACCTGGTGTGGGCTAATGGCGGTGTCTAGCACTCGGTCTCACTGTCCCACCTTACAAGAAAAGCAGCTTTGAAACGACCGGTAACTTTTGTTTTGCTTTTGCTCTCTTCAGTATTCTCTACCTATAAAGCCAACTTCTTCTGCTCAGTCCATTGGAACCTTTATTCTATTCCATTGAACATAATATAGCTTTGGGTCCAGAATTCAAACTAAAACAAATTATATCTTTAAGCCAAATTATTATAATTTTGGCCTTCCACAGTACCTATCAACAGATGAAAGGCTACAGAAAACACATGTAGTAGAATATTATAAAATTTTAAAAAAGAAATCTTTCCATTTGTGACAACACAGATAGAATTTGAAGATATTATGCTAAATAAAACAAACCAGAAAAATACCGCATTACCTTACTTATATGAGTAATATAAACCTGTCAGACACATAGAAGAGTACAATGGTAATTGTTAGGGTCTAGGTGGAGAGAGAAATGAGGAGATACTGACCAAAGGCACAAAGTTTTAATTATTCAAAATAATGAGATTTGAAGATCTATGCAACATAGGACCTACAACTAACCACACCGTGTTGGATACTCTATTTTTTATTTGTATTTATTTATTTATTTATTTTGTGGAACCGGGGATTGAACTCAGGCCCTTGCACTTCCCAGGGAAGTGCTTATTCCACTAGCCATCTCCCCGGCCCTATTTTATTTTTTTATTTTTTGGTGGAACTGGGAATTGAACTCAGGCCCTTGCCCTTGCCAGGGAAGCACTTATTCCACTGAGCCATCTCCCCGGCCCCTGTGTTGGATACTTTAAAACGTTCTAAGAAAGTAGACCTAGTGTGCAGAGCTCCTACAACAGAAAGAAGATGACAACAGCCATAATGGGGAACAGGAGGACACTGTTGGAGCTAATAGGTAAAGCTGGGCCATTAATAATGGTGATAGTTTGGCGATTTCACAGGTGTAAGTTAATCTCCAAACACATTCATTAATATACAATTCATACTTACTGGTATTTGTAAATCAGTTATATTTCAATAAAGCAGCTTGGAAAAAGGGGGAAAAAAGAAAAAGTGCCCAAAATAGGACTTGGGATCTTCCAGTGTTCAAAGGTCTGCAGTATTGGGAGAAATCTAGGAAGAAAAGTAAATAAGCTGATAAAGAGCAGCTGGAGAGATAGGAGGAAAGCTAGGAGGTTTGTGATAGCCAAGCAAAGAGTGTTTCTGAAACAGCAGAACTAAGCGGTCATGTGCTGAGCGTGACTTCTCTTAGGTCTGGATTCAGGGACATCGAAGTTTCTAATGGTCCTAACCAAACTGGCACTTTGAAGGTAGAGGTAGGGGAGGAAGCCTGGCTGGAGAGGTTCTAAGAGAGACGAAAGCTGGAGACCACAAGCAGTGACAACCTTCCAAGGTGCTTTGCCCTGGTTAGCACTATTTTTAAAAAGTCCCTTTACCTGCCCAACTTTCAGACTAGCACTGGAACTGCTATAACTGAAATTCTAGGAACCCAGAGAGAGCAATGGATACCGAATTTTTTTCTAAGTGCTTATTTTGCCCAAAGTCTGCTGTGAGTCCATACAGCTACTGCTAGAGCTGACAAGTCTGAAGACTCTTACTAAGGCCTGCTCCTGAAGATGAAACCCTTCGTCACTGTGCTTGGATGAACCACAGTTCTCGCAAGCCCCAGACACAAGCAGGAGAGACCCTACCCTTCCAGATGTGCTTGGACCCCTTTCCAACATCGAAAGTTCTTTAAATAATGAGATTTCTATGCTGGTGAGAGTCAGTGCACTTGTATCACTGTACTGTGGAGATATAGAGCTAATTAACCTCGAACTAGGCACGTTTCCAACTCTCTCAGACAAATTGTGTGCAGTATAACTCAGGGCAATGACTGCAGCCTCTGATTTTAATTCCAGGTTTGAGAAAGTGTGAAGCATTATTTTAATTCTAATGAAAATAGGTGGTATGGCTTGTACCTAGATGGACCCAAAAACCTCATGAGCTCACAGTGTATGTAGCAGAAGTCCCCCTACCCCCGCCAGTATACATCAGTTTGTTAGTTGCCCAGGTAATAATTCCAGTTACAATTCTTGTTACTTTTGTTTCTTAGAAATGGTTGGTCACTGTGATGCATAGCTGGTCATTTTCATGCGTGTTGTAAGAACCAATCTCCAAAGGACAGGCTGTCTGTCTCTGTACTTCGTGCTTGCTTATCCCATATAATCCCTAGACTACCAGAGATCAGGGCCTGATATTCTGGGAATGATCTCTCAATCAGTGCCTTGTCCCAGTCAACATAAATAAATCTGCCTCCAAATCCTGGGTGTCACTTCAGTGTTTCTGTTGCCATAGCAATAGTGGAGCTTCTCAGAGGTGGCTGGATCTAGGGTGTGTGAATGTGGGTTAAGGATGTGATAACTGAATCAGATTGATTTAGCACAGTTCTGGGTGCAGCCTGGGAAGGCTCTTCCTGGGTGTGCACAGCACCACCCAAAAGACTTGGATGGGATAAAAGGGAAAGGGAGGCTTCCAGCTGCTCTTTTCTCCTGACCCTGCCATGAACTGTTTCTCCTCTGTGATGTCCCTCTGCCAGGTCACCCCGCCTTGGCTTAGAACAAGTCAACTATGGACTAAAACCTCTCCATACTGTGAGATGAAATAAACCTTTTCTCTTTTTAACTTATGGTGTCAGGCATTTTGTCCCAGCAATGAGAAAGTAACCAAGACAATAGGCGTAAATGAATTAGCAGCTTACAAAGAATTAAAGAAAATCACAAGGTTATTTTCCAGTTTTCTAGAGGACACAATACACCTAACTTTTCATAACTGAAATGCTTAAGAGCCCATAATACATCATCAAAGAAGACAGGAGGGCTCCTCAGTTCCCTCCTGCGTTGCTCAGCATGTGATAAAGCGTGTGTGTACATGCTATTTAATCCACACAGGAGTCCTGTGAAGTGGATCTGTCACCAGCCTCATTTTACAGGTAGAGAAAATGAGGCTCATGAAAACACATAGCTGCATGCTGTCAGTCTGAGCATTGTAGGTCAGTCTATGGGCCAGCCAGAGGTGAGGTTCCCAGGTGCCTGAGCTTTCTAAATCAGTTCAGAAACAAAAATGGGCTAGTAAGAGGGTGTCAAATAGTCAAGATGCAGTATTTATATGTACCCATTCCCCAAGATGTGTGTAATTATTATGGATCACAAACATAGATTAATTTTTAAAAAGAACTAGGTCCTGGGGTAGACGTTAGTATCTAGAAATCAACCTGCTTCACTGACCTTCACTTGAACATGTTTGGACAACTGTAGGGTCCTTTAAACTTCTCCATTTAAGAAAGAAAATAAAGCTAGGGGGGCCGGGGAGATGGCTCAGTAGGATAAGCGCTTGACTGGCAAACGCAAGGATCTGAGTTCAATCCCCAGTTTCACCAAAAAAAGAAAGAAAGAAAGAAAGAAAGAAAGAAAGAAAGAAAGAAAGAAAGAAGGAAGAAAGAAAGAAAGAAAGAAAGAAAGAAAGAAAGAAAGAAAGAAAGAAAAGAAAGCTAGGTTCAGTAGTGCACACTTATAATCCCAGCACTTGGAAGGCTGAAGCAAGAGGGTTGTAAGTTCAAGTCCCACTTGCATGACTTAGGGAGACCCTGTCTCAAAATACAAAATAAAGAATGTCTTATTGAAGAAGGAGAAAGAGGAGGAGGAGGAGGAGGAGGAGGAAGAAGAGGAGGAGGAGGAAAGGAAGGGAAGAGAAAGGAAGGGGGAGAGAAAGTGGGGAGGAAGAAAAGGAAAAGCTTTGTAAATCCAGAAAGAATCACAAAAGACCATAGAAGATATAGACCATGGGGAACCCCTTGTGAAAAGAAGAGATTGCACATACAGAGACATTCATTTCTGGGCAGAGAAATTTATTGAGTTTATTGAAGAAGACTGGAGTTTCATCAACAGCTCAGCTGGAACATGTATGTTAAAGAAAGGGAATGGAAAAAAATTAATCTCAATTTCCCCACAGCTCACTGTGTCCAGGAAGATTTTTTTTATATAATAGTGGTGTTTTTTTTTTTTTTCTGCAAAGCTTTATTCCGGAGGGGCTCAGTCCTTCTTGGCAGCTGCCTTCCTCATGGCGGCCAGCACGTTGCTCAGCTCCTCACGCTTCCTCTTGGCGCGGATGTGCGTCCCCACTCTTTTCTTGATGAACTTGAGGGCGCGCTTGTCCTTGGAGACCTTGAGCAGCTCCATGGCGCGCCGCTCATAGGGGGCGAAGCCGCACACTTCCCGGATCATGTCCCGCACGAACTTGGTGTGTTTGGTGAGACGTCCGCGGCGGCGGCTGTGCCTCGGTTTGCTCACATTCTTAGTCACCTTGTGGCCCTTGTTGAGGCCCACGGCCATGGGATAGCGGAGGGCCATGGCTACTCTTTTTCAATGGTTGCTGTGGCGGAAGGACCAATAGTGGTGTTTTTAACAAGCTGATGTTTCACACACTATCAGTACCTAATTCTCCTAAGGAATCAATGGTGCACCTAAACATGGGGGCAGAGATATGCATATGAGGGCTGAAGGAGCCCAGAAAGCAACCCTCTAGGATGTGATGCTCTGCTGTGCTGATTACTGGAAGCCACAGGGGATGTAGCTGTTGATCAGAGGGACTTCTCCGGAATGTCTTTTGTCAGACCAAAGGCAGATCATCCAGGACCAATTACTGAGAAAACCTTCCTGGGGATTTTTGTCCATCAGAGAGGAGCAGCATGCAATAGGCAGGTGTGGAACCTAGAAGAGGAAGTTGGCACCTTATCCAGATAGGTTATTTATTTCCTTTTCTAAATCACTAACTCCCCCTGGGTCACCTACATACCATCTCCGTATCTCCTCTTTCTTCCCTTATGAGGACTGTATATAAGCTTTTAGATTTGCCTGGGTTATGGGTTTTCCACCTTCGTGTGATGCCCTCATGTGTGTAAATAAATAGAGGCCCCATTTTCTCCTGTGAATCTATTGTCAGTTTATTTGAGCTGACTCAATTATTGAACCTTCAGAGGAAAGTTAGAACTTCTCCACAGGATAAGTAGCAACAGGTTCCAAACTCTTCACAGGATACCAATCCATAACAGGGCAGTACTATAAAATAAAAGTTATCCTCTCTCTTTTTATCCACTGACACATTTTTAGGAGTTCCTTGACAAACTCAGATACAACTCTCAAGTAAACCTGGCTGCCCAGCATGCTCTCCTTGAAAGGTCTCTTCCTAGTCCTCCTTGCTTTCATTAGAGTTTAGGTGCTCTAAGAAAACAAAATAAAAACAAAAAGAAATAAAAAGAATTTATGAGCTGGACTCATTTTTTTTCACAACTGTCTCTTAGGTGCTGAAAACCAGGCTGATTTTATTGAACAGAGAGTCATATTTTCAGGGAAGAGAAGACTATTTAGATGACAGACAGGCCACTGCCAACTTTTCTTCCTTTGTCCAGCTCTGGATTCATCCCTAGGCTGGGCCAGGCTTTTCTCAGTGGGTGTATAATCTAGTGGAAATCTCAGTGGGAAGTGTGAGCTAGCCAAGCATTCCAGGCAGTAGTCATTCATTTAAAATCACCATCGCAGATCACATTGTTAGAAGAGCTAGTTACTCAGCTCTTCAATAACAATAAATGAGGTACTAATTATACAAAAATTATTCTCTGTGAAGCTTGATTTTCTAATCCAACTCTGTACACACACACACACACACATACACACACACACACACACACACACACACACTCCCAAATCTCTCATACATAGCCGGCCTAATTAAGTATATGTTCTGTTATATGTAAACTGGATAACTTTGCATATTAAACTTTCTCATCCCTGGGACCAAGGGAGTAACAATATCTATCCCATTGGGCTCTGGACAAATTAAAAGTAATAACATATGTGAAAACCTTTACATAATACTTAGTGCCAAGTAAGCATTCAAAAAATGTTAGTCATAGTATTATTACTCCCTGGTAATAACAGAAACACTGACATGTAATTTGCCTGGTGCCAAGCACTGTTCTGAGTGCATCGCATAGATTCATTCTTAATTTTCAGAACCACACTATGCTGTAAGAACCCTTGTTCCTATCTGAAAAAGCAGGAAATGGAGGCAAGGGGACATTAAACGATTTGCCAAGTAGGTGGCACAGTTACAGCTCAAATCCAAGTCATCTTCCCACAGCACCTGTATAGTTCACCACAGCCACCAAGTCCAGTCACATTTGACAGGGGCACGAGAAGGCATGGCAAATGCTGTCCCAGCTACGGGCGAGGACAGTTGTGTAGCTGAGTGGGGCAAAGGGAAGGTTGTGTGCGAATTCTGCTCCTGAAAGAAAAAGAGAAAGCAAGCCAAGTGTCCGGAGAGGACTTCCATAAGGATGGAAACCTCACACGCCCAGCTGGAAGCAAATGGTTCCAAGGTCCACAAGTGAACTTAAAGAGGAGGATATTTCACAACAGGAATAAAAGTTGCTGTGGAATTCGAGGAAAGTGATTTTATACAAAACAAGTGCTAATGAAAGAGAGGAGGGGCAAGGGACTAGGAAACAGAAGGGAGAAGGGACTGCAGTAATATTCCCAGAGTCATAAATCAAATGCAGCCCAGGTGCTGGCAGAGTTCACAGGGACAGCTTGTCCAATAATATACACCATACACAATACTCTGAGGACTTGTTTGATGTTGAAATGCTTTCCTAAAAGAGACTCACAAAAGGCATGACTGTTGCTTGACATTCCTTCAGGCTTACTAGGCCACAGTGATGGGCCATGCAGGAGAGAGCACGAGTGGGGCAGTGCCGGCGTCTACTGTCCCATGCTGCCTTGATTCATGGGCGAGTCTGGCCTCTCCAGCTTGATTGCTGCGATGTCTCAGGTTTAATTGCCAGGTTAATATATTCTCAGGTTAATATATATATATACACTTTGTGGAGATTTGCCTAAATCTTTATTCAATAGTGTTAAAGAAAAAAGTTCCAACCTATGATTCTTTCAAAAACCATTTAGTTTCTTAATAAAATCTCTTTATAAAGATGTATCAAAAGAGCAGAAAATGATTGTGGTACATTGAGCTTCATAGAGACAGCACCAGGGCAAGTGAAGCCGGATGGACAATGGGCAACTCTGCACCTTGCTGAGGAAAACAAATAAACATGGGCAAAGGAGATCCTAAGAAGCCGAGGCAAGATGTCATCATGCATTCTTTGTGCAAATTTGCCGAGAAGAGCACAAGAAGAAGCACCCAGATGCTTCCATCAACTTCTCAGAGTTTTCTAAGAAGTGGTGAGAAGTGGAAGACCATGTCTGCTAAAGCAAAAGGAAAATTTGTAGACATGGCAAAAGTGGACAAGGCTCATTATGAAAGAGAAATGAAAACTTATATTCCTCCTAAAAGAAACAAAAAAGACCATTGTTACTCTCCTAAAATCTTGTTTTGAGATTTTGTACCATTGTTTTTATTTTTTTCTTTAAAATAAAAATAACTGATGTTAAAAAAAAGTGAATGTAAATGAAACTACACCTTGAAATATAACCACTTTTTAAAATAAAGATTTAAATTTCCCTAAAAAAACAAACAAACAAACAAACAAACAAACAAGCAAAAAGAAACAAAAAAGAAGTTCAAGGATCCCAATGCACCCAAGAGGCCTCCTTTGGCCTTCTTCTTGTTCTGTTCTGAGTATTACCCAAAAATCAAAGGAGAACATCCTGGCCTCTCCATTGGTGATGTCGCAAAGAAACTTGGAGAAATGTGGAACAACACTGCAGCAGATGACAAGCAGCCATACGAGAAGAAGGCTACTAAGCTGAAGGAAAAATATGAAAAGGACATCACTGCCTGCCAGGTTAAAGGAAGACCCAATGCAGCAAAAAAGGCAGTCATCAAGGGTTAAAAAACCAAGAAAAAGAAGGAAAAGGAGGAGGATGAGGAAGATGAGGATGAAGATGAAGACGATGAGGAGAATGAAGAGGATGATGATGAATAAGTTGGTTTTAGAGCAGTTTTTTTTTCTTGTCTACAAAGAAAAAACTGTACACAACTCACTTCTTTTGAAAAAAATTGAAATGCAAGGCTTTGTAAGATTTTAAACTATGCAGTGTTTTTTGTTTTTGTTTTGTTTTGTTTTTTTTACAATTAACACACTGCTGAATGTGTCTTTAGATAGCCCTGTCCTGGTGGTATTCTCAATAGCCACTAGCCTTGCTGGTGCAGTATGGGGGTTGTAAATCGGCATGGAAATTTAAAGCAGGTTCTTGTTGGTGCACAGCACAAATTAGCTATATATGGGGACAGTAGTTTTTCATCTTCAGTTGTCTCTAATGCAGCTTATATGAAATAACTGTTGTTTTGTCAACTGAATGCCATTCTGTAATTGCAAAAAAAAAAAAAGTTGCAACTATTTTGTTGACATTCTGAATGCTTCTAAGTAAACATAATTTTTTTATTAAAAAAAAAAAAAAAAGAGCAGAAAACTTCAGTGATTGGTAACCAGGCTTTACCTGGCTGAAACCTAGGCCTCTCCACATGTATCTGGAACCTCCTTACAGCCTGGGCCTTTAGCTCTGACCCAGCCAACAGTTTCCAGCCAGGGTGTGTAAACTCAAGCTTGGGGTCCACAGAGTGAGAAAAAAGTTCCCTGAGGTGTTTGTCCCTCCAGCTTTTATCTGTAAATTTGCTGTTGCCAAGAGGGCAGAGTCCTCTGGTGGGGAGAAAAACTATTTGTAGCAGCTGGCTACATACCTGAAGAAAAGCATTGTGTGTGTGTGTGTGTGTGTGTGTGTGTGTGTGTGTGTGTAAATAACATCTATGATTTCTACTGATAATCTCTGAGCACCAAAAACCAATTAAGAATCAAAAAGAAAGGGCTGGCAAGATAGCTCAGCAGACCAAGTACCTCCTATATAGCAAGCACAGGGACCAGGTTCGATCCCGGGCACCCATGCCATGCCGGCCCCATGTACAAGCTACATAATGAGATTGTACCCAATACATTAAAAAAAAAAAAAAAAAAAAAGTCGAAAGGAATAAATTGCACATTGGCTACTTCCTTATGATTCTTTCTTTCTTTCTTTCTTTTTTTTTCTTTTTTTTTTTTTTTTTTTTTTTTTTAATTTTATTTTAGGGAAGGGTCTACAGGGTGTTCAGGGTCTCACTACTAGACCAGGGATTCGTAGTGATCCGCCCAAGTGCTGGGATTACAGGCTAGCGACACCACTCCCAGTCTCAATCACCTCAGCATGCCCCGGGGAAGGGGATAGCATGGCAGGCCCAGGAATCAAATCCTGCCCCTGAGCTTGCTTGCAGAACCTTTAATCAGCTAAACTGTCTGACCGGCCCTCCTTACTTTTTTTCACTTTTGGAAAAATTATAAATTATATAGTAGAGAAAGGAGTTCTCAGTGGTTATGAGATGAAAGCTCACCCTCTACTCGGTATCCTTACCGGTATAAAACCTAGCAACTCTTAACTGGGTGAAATTGAGGCTGCGGGAAAGCGGCGTGGGATCTGTGAAGTGCCCGCGATGCTTCTACAGTCTTCCCTGCTGATCTCAACTCTGAAAGGGACTCCATGTTCCGCGCAGCCAGCACCCCCAAAGCAGGCTTCCTGCCCCCCATGGGCGCAAGGCCAAGCTGCTGCTCTCCCCTCCTCTTTCCAGGAGCTGCTTTCCTGAAGGACTTCTTTGACGATGCAGATAAACTCTCATTGAAATTCTGGCACATACATCCGCAGGCTGATCGACAGAAGCACACCATGAATTGAATGATAAATAATACACGCAAAGACAACATCAGCACTTATTTGCAAATGAAAGAACACTAGAAATTATTTCTGATGGAAATATAAAGGACTAAATTCAAGCAGGGAGTGGGGGGGGGAGGAAGTTTTTTTCTTAAAAGTCCTTTAAAAAACAACCCCATTGTTTCACTTTCAAAACAACCCTTTCTGTCTTGAGTTGGGAATTCAGTGGGCACTTGAACTCCGGCCCTCATGAGAGAAGCTAGTCTATGAGGGAGTTCAATAGAGCAGAAACATAACTGAAATCTAAGAGAGCTGCCTCGGGGTGGGGTAGCCTACCATCCTCCTCCCATCTAGTTTCTACTGGAGAACCATCCTTTTCCATCACATTCCAGAGAGTCAAATGCACAGCCTCTCATGGGTTACCACTTTGTTCAGCCACCTGCTATGATGGACGTAGTTTTGGGATATGAACCAAATCATATTGCAGTTGCTAAGCTTCAGTGTTCAGTTCAATTGACATTCTGAGTCCCTGGGTGTGAGCCTGGGACTACTATTGAGAGGGCTCGGTGGAGCCCACCTGAGAACCAAAGAGAAATGAGCCAACAAATGTTGAACTGCAGAATCTGAAGCATGTAATAAAAGCCCTTGAATCCAGCCACTCCTGAAGTGAAACCCCCACTCCCCACCTCAGAAATGTCAGTCAATGAATTCATTTTGGTGCTTACATCAGTTTCAAGGGACTTTCTGTCACTTCCAGTCAAGCACTAAGCAAGTTGTACCTATGGTTCCTGCTCAAACAGCTTGAGTAGCTTCACTGGGTGGTAGAAAGAGACCTGAGTTTGAATTTATGAGTTAGAGAGGTTATCATGCTACGCTTGAGGAGGAAGGGAGAAAGCTAAGGATCGGGGCCTCATCTCTGTATGAAGCCAGATTTGCCTGTGGTAATAGAGTTCTTAAAGGAATGTGAGTGCTAACATATACTGATAAAACTGGGGGAATTTGG
The DNA here is from genome assembly GCF_000260255.1 of Octodon degus. Taxonomy (NCBI): domain Eukaryota; kingdom Metazoa; phylum Chordata; class Mammalia; order Rodentia; family Octodontidae; genus Octodon; species Octodon degus. The sequence continues at coordinate 11,570,913 of NW_004524666.1, read as the reverse complement.
GGACCCCAACTTATGGAACCACCATCTGAAGTTACGCTTAAGAAAGTTAATGTGCATAGACAACATATGTAAACACACAGAGATGAACATGTGTGTACTACACAAAATTGCTAATGCAAACAGTCTTCTGTAGGTACTGTATTAAAGAGACTTATCCCACTGATAAGTAGAAGCTACCTAAGAGAATCCCAATTTGTCATCTGAGCGATTAGGCAGCAATTATCGTAAGAAGAACTACATAAGATTATCTACAAAGAACTTCTGTTACATGATGGTTGGAAGTAGAGAATCATGGCCTGTAAGACCCCTCAAAGGATGCAAGTTGCAACAAGGGATATGCAATTTTAAGTATGCAAATTAAAACAAAAATGAGAATCAAATCAAAATCACAACTAGTACAAGAATTTACAATTTGGGGGGCTGGAGAAATAGCTCAGAGGCATATACACCTACCTGGCAAGCACAAGGAATCTAATTCAATCCCCGGCCCCACGTACCATGAGGTCTTGGCCCTTGATCCTTGGGCATGCCCTCTCGGACCCAGGTGCCAACACCCACTGTGTAGCCCCAGAACTCTGCATGGTGGCGCATGCCTGTCATCCCAACACTTAAGAGGTTGAGCCAGAAGGATCTCTGCAGATTTGAGACCAGCCTGGGGACTACAAAACTGAGCATAAGGCCAGCCTGAACTGCATAGTGAGACCCTGTCTAAAAATTTTAAAAAAAATTACAACTTGGGAAATGAGAAAGGTATTTGTATAAACCACTGTAAACAGGAGAATCATTTTTCCAGAAGGAATAGGGAATCCTGACCAAATTTTGCCATGCAGATCTTGGTATCTCCAGGATTACTATTTAGGGAAATGCACCCAGGGCACAGGCAGGAGTTTGTAGGTATCCTGGCCTATGGGGGAGAGTTGGTGCCATTTCCCCAATCCGCACATGGATGGTCCAGAAGATACCACCAACTTATGAGCTGGTCTCCCCATTTCTGTCCAATCAGATCATCTTTGACTCCACATCATGTCAATCCCCCCAATCCTAATGTAGTGCACTCTCATATTTTAGTCTAAACTACTGTCAGGCTTTGTATGGATTGTGCTCCTGGCTTCCACCCTAGCCCTCCAAGTCAGATCATGTCACTCCTCAGCTCAGAACCCCTGTCTCCCTGAGGAAAGCAGTAGTCTCCATGGGCTTACAAGGCCCTGCACTGTCTGCTCCATGACCCTAGCCCCTCCCTGGTCCCATTTCTTCCAAATTCTCCCCTCTCCTCTGCCAGCCTTAGAGGTATTCATGCTGAACTTCAAAAGTGTGAGGCCTCGAAGCACTTCAAGAGCTCTTCAGCGCTGACCAGATAGCTCAGTGGACTAAAATGCCTGCTTAGGCAGAGCGTAGCAGCTCAATCCCAGGTGTGCTATGCCAGCCCCACCCCCAGGGTGTGCTGAGACTGGGCGTGGTGGTGCACCCCTATAATCCCAGCACTTGGGAGGCTAAAAACAGTAGAATCAGTATGAGTCTGATCTATGTAGTGAGACCCTGTAGACCCTGTACTAAATACATTAAAAAAAAAAAAAATGAGCTCTTCATTTGCATTTCTCTTCCCAGGAACACTTTGCCAGGATTCTTGCAGGCTAGAGAGCCCTCTCCTCACAGAGGCTTTGCTCAGGTGCTGCCTGTGAGTGGGATCTTCCCAGATGGCTTGATTTATAACTACCAACCCCCACTAGGTAGTGACACCCCCACCCGCTTCCTGGCTTTGTTTCTCTCCGCAATACTTGGCACCACCATGAGTTTACTGTGAGCACATGGGAATGTTTTAGTCAACTGGTTAGAAAGGAAACCAGAAGAAAGACCAAAATGGATTCAGAGAGCACCCAAATAAACAGATTTATATATAATCAATCTGGGCAAAAGAATGTTGAAGCAAGATAGCTAAATGAGGCGGTAGTTAATTTCTTAAGGAGCAATACCGTGGTAACCTTCATATCTTATTTATCAGAATTCCCTTCACGAAGGAGAAAGAGAAGAAGCCACAATACCATAAAAAAGCATATCAGTTTTCTGAGGGTTAAACCTCTAAATATATAAGCTGATATGACATCAAGGCCTAGCAAAAGTTATATCCCCTGGGAAAATGCTGTATCATCAGATTAAAGAAAGACACCATCATCCAGATTTATTTCCAAGTGAAATGTAAATGGTTATTGTCACCTGTTATGTATTTTTATTATTCATTTCTTTCTTTTTAATTGTCTTCCTCACTCTACTAAAATGCAAGCTCCAAGAAGCTGAAATTGTGTGTCTTTTGCATTACTGAGATTCCAGGACCTAGAGTGGGGTGTGACCCACAGAAAGGGTTTGAGAACAAAAGTATAATTGAGTGGACGAATGCCAAATAAGTTTTTTTTTTTTAAATGATATCCCTATGGGAGACTGAGGCAGGAAAATAGAAAGTTCCAGCCCAGCCTGCAAGTTAACAACTTAGTAAAATCCTATTTCAATTTTTTTTTTTTTTTTTTGTGGCTGTCTCAGCCTGCCCTGGAGGCAGGGCTGGCATGGCATGTGGTGCGAGGGATCAAATCGCAGTCCCTGCACTTTGCCTAAAGTTGCCTAAGCAGGCACTTTAGACCACTGAGCTATCTCTCAAGCCCTCAAAATTCTTAAAAAATGGGCTTGGGATGTAGCTCAGGATGAAGGACCTGGATTGGATCCCTGGTGCCACAGTAAAAAAATAAAATAATCATTTTTAAAAGCTGCCATGCTAGCTACTGTTAGCAGACAAGATATTCTCTCACTTCCTTTTCAGTTTCCTGCAGAGCCCCTCTTCCTGCATATCGTGGGCCTTGGTGGTCAGCAGTTCTCCTGAATTTAGTTATCATGGAAAAACTTCATAGTTTTAATTTACGATTAGCTGCATATTTTTCAAACAGTCTGATCCTGGACTAAAGCCCTGCAAAGTTGAGTCAAAGGAAGTATTTTGAATTGGGTCTTTGGTTTGCTAATTTTAGACTGACCAATTATCCTTGTTTGTTCTGCGAATTCCATTCTTTTGAACCTTTGGATGGAGAACAATCACTGCTCCTCCTGCTCACAGTATTTTCTTAAACATGAGACATGGGCTGATGGTATTTTCCAAATGTGTTTTTATTTTTCTCTGACCTCCCTGGAGCTTCCAGGTCACCCAGTCTGGAGGGTGACCACGCCCTTTCGCTCATAGGCAGGAATCAAGGGGTCAAAGCAAAGAACATGGAAAGATGCTAACACTTTCAACTGGGTAAGGAAGGGAACGAACAGGAACATCTTTGCCTTTTTACTTTCTAATTGAAAGTTGGTGAGAGAGGTACATCAGAAATATAAGTATACCAATATTCAAAAGTATCAAGAAGCCAAAATTAATCAAAACTTTTAAAAACAAAAGAGAATACACCTGAAGCATTATGAAAAATAAGTACGTTGTCCTTGTGAGAAGCACCAGATGAGGTCAGGGTATTGGGATTCAAAACTCAGCTCTGGCCAGCCAGATATCTCAGTGAACTAAAGCGCCTGCATAGGCAGAGCACAGCAGCCAGGGTTCAATCCCCAGTGTGCTGTGCCAGGCCTACCCCCGGGGACACATTGAGACTGGCTGTGGTGGCATGTGCCTGTAATCCCAGTGCTTGGGAGATTGAAAACAGGAGAATCAGTATGAGTCCAATCTGTGTAGTGAGACCCTATAGATCATGTAGAGCCCATACTAAATACTAAATACATTTAAAAAATAAAAAATTAAAAATCCAGCTCTGCCACATAGCCAGCTATAGGGTCTGGGCAGATTCTGAGGTGTGGATATTCATTTTTTAAAATATTATTACAGTAGAAAACATATTGTCTTTAACCTCTCTCAAAACCCTCCCTCTCACTTTGAACACATTTACCCCATTGTTCTTGTCACTTTCTTTTTTTTTTTTTTTTTTTTTTTGTGGAACCGGGGATTGAACTCAGGCCCTTGTGCTTGTCAGGGAAGCACTTATTCCACTGAGCCATCTCCCCGGCCTCTTGTCACTTTCTGAAGCACTTCTAGAAGTCTTCTTTTGAGAGTGTCTTCAGTTGTGCAGTGGCAGCTGCTCTGATGCCCTGAATCAACTCAAAGTGCTTTCCTCTCATGGGCATTTTCGTGGGCAAAGATCCAGAAGTAGCATGGTTCTGACTGGGTGAGAGATGGGCAAGGATGCACCCGATGTCATCGTGAGCCTGACTGCTGGTGGCACAGAGCAGCAGTATCACCATACTTTTTATCATATCTGCTGAAGACACTCATGAAAGGGGACTTCTGGAACTGCTTCAGAGGCGGCAAGAATGATGGAATACATGTGTTCAAAGCAAGGGGGGATTTTGAGGAGGACTTCTAGCAATGTGTCTTTTACAGTAACAGTTTTTTAAATTTATATATTAATGGCACATTTTAATCATACATTGTACTTCATTTCTCTAGGACTCAGTTTTCTCATTGAATGTCTTCTTAGATAGTAATAAGGACAAAATAACCTATGCAACGGGTCTTAGTTACTCTTCTCTCATTGCGGGGACAAATACCTGACACCCAAAATGAAGGAAGGTACTGTAGGTTTCAGTCCATATTCAACTGGTTCCAAAGAAGAGCGGCACAAGGCAGAGAACAACCTTTCATGGCAGCAGCAAAGAGCAAGGGCACAAAAGGGAGGCCTAGGAGCAGCCTAAGCAGCTAGCTTCTCTTCCTACCTTACATTATGATGCAAATTACCTCCCCCAGGGCAGGTGCAGCATCCACACCCACAATAATCAGTCACAAACTCCAGAAGCCACCCCAAGACTGCATGAGGCTTTGGGGGGACAACTATACACAAACCATAACACAATATATTTAAAACTGTCTGGAGCCAGCTAGATAGCTCAGGGGACTAAGCACCTGGTTGGGCAATTTAGGGATCAGCGTTCAATCCTAGGCACCATATGCCACACTGGGTGGTCCCCGGGCTTGCTGATTCAGTCACCAACCAGGCATGGTGATGCATGCCTGTAATCCCAGCACTGGGAAGGCTGAAAACAGGAGGATCACTAGAGTCCAAGCTGCATAGTGAGACCCTGTACAAAATACATTAAAAAACAAACAAAAAACTAACATAGTATTCAATGAATGTCTGCGTGTGTGCATGCACACACATCTTGTTTGTTCAGATTGGGTATCACTATGTAATTTGGGCTGACCTTGAACGCACAGCAGTCCTGCTAACTCATTCTCCTGAGTGCTGGGATTACAGGTATGCACCACCACAGCCAGCTAATAGTTTAACAGATGTTAACAATTAATAATTATTGGGGCCAGGGAGATGGCTCAGTAGAATAAGCGCTCCCCTGGCAAGCACAAGGGCCTGAGTTCAATCCCCAGTTCTGAAAAAAAAAAAAAATTAATAATTATTTGTAAATGTTAAAGAAAAAATCAGACAATTTAGTTGTGACAAAGTATCAACACATTATTACAATCATGCTTTCAGGGGAAAAAACCCAAAGTAGGATGATTCAGAGATATTTCACAGGAAAAGAGAATATGAAAATACTGTTGTTAGGCACAAAATGCAAAAAAGAAGAGGAGGCTCATTAAAGTCCCTAGATTTTTTAAAACTATTCAACAGTCAACTGTGTAATTTCCTGTTTCCTAGATCAAATAATCTCAGTAAAATTCAGCAGAAATTTGCATATATTTTTTTCCAAAATATATATATATATTTTTCCAAAATATTTTTAATCACATAGAAATATTCTACCCCAGACCTAATTTGGGACAATTTTTCAATTACAAGTACTGCAGTTTACACACTCCCTCACAATTCCAAGGAGACTTAAACGAAGAGAGGGTGATGTTGAGTCATATTATCATCCTAAAATTATAAGACAAAGGCCTCCCTCTCACAGTATATCCAATTTATGTGATTAGGTAGTACGATATGACAATAGCCAAATGTAAAGGTAGCCTCATTCACAATAAACAATTTAACAATATCGTGGGAAGAAGATGGTCTTTGAGACAAACAGACTTTTGGTCAAGTCCTGGTTTGGCCAAGTTAGTTAACACTTATTAGTCTCACTTCACTTATCTGAAAATAGGGATGATTATCTATCTCATATGATTATTGTTTGAGTAAGGCAAGATAAAATATATCAAGTACATAATACAGTGATGCATAATGTAAGCTCAAGATAGTAATAATAATTTTCCTCTTTTCCTGTTCTCTACTCCCCTCTATCCACATTGCCTATAACCAGGAATCTTTGATCTTTAATCTCAAATACTTCCTATTAACTCTCTAAGGTAGTTGGCATACTCCTTGTTTTCTGCATTTATTAGGAATTCTCAGGAGGGGCTCAAAGTTAGCTGTAATGTACATTCCCAATGGATACACTTGTCACAAGTGCATATAACTTCACATATAGCTTAAGTGTATTGTCTTCTAATGGTTCCATCATGTCAGGTCCTCAGCGCTCCAGAGCAACATGAGATTCTGGGCATGGTGGGCTAATGAGACACTTACCTCTGAGCTACGCTTCAGTGTGAGCAAATGTCTACAGTGTAGAGTCTTTGCCAGCTCCTTACATAAGTCCTCTGTGCCCAGTTGCAGGCTCCCTTGCTCCTTGCAGCTGGGAGGTCCAGATGTTTTATTGTGTCCTCCACCCCCTTGGTCTTCTTTTCTTATTCCCAGTTACAGATTAAAAACTGCCATGCATCATTAGATTAAAGCAAGCACAGTGGTGGGGTGCATGTAGGAGGGAGCACTTAGAAGGACTTCTGTACTGGAAGGGGTGCACCAGGCATGGTTACAGGAGGAACACACACTGGGCATTTACTCTGAACTTGAGTTATTTCTGACAAAGAGAGGAAACATAGATTTGATTCCTGTTAGTGTTCACAGCCAACTGAAAGGAGAGCCTCACCCTTCCATGTCTCATCCTTTCTTACTTCCTTCATATCTTTGTACGTACTAGAATCTCAATACTTAACAATAAGTATGAATAAACTAATGAAAAATCCTCCTTAGCCCACTTAATGTGGATTCAAAAAGATGTGGTTTTTATCAAGCCAAAGCATTTATGATGAAGTATTGAAACACTGAAAAAAGGTGGCCTCTTGAGAGGATAATAAACACATAAAATGTCAGAATGAGAGATTGGACTCCCATCATTAAAATTAGACCTGATAAGGAAAAATAAAGTGGTTTCCATATGAGCAAATATGCAGTGAGCTGAGAATTGGGATTGTCGGTCTGGCTGAGCAGGAGGAGTCGTTAATGGCTTGGAAATCCATGGGGGAGGCCTAAGAGAAACAGGTCACGCCTTGGGCTGGTCTTCAGGGATCTCACTCTGAGGCCAAGGAGGCCTATGTTTATGACTCTTGACTCACCCTCGGCCAAGTACCAACTTAGTAGGGGTGCTAAGCACATTCTTCCAATTCCAAATTTCAAAATCAATGCACACCAATCAAAGAAGTTTCAGAGAAAAATGAGAACTATTAAGTTTTTGAAAAATAAGTCTCAGGAGGAAATAGAGTTGAGATAGCCTGTGTTTGGTTTGTAATGAAAGAGACTAAGGGGAGCCATAGGTGTGTACAGTGTATGAAGTTATGTTGCGAAGAGGGCAAAAGTGATTTATTCTCTCTATATCCAGAGGAGAGTTAAAATAATAAAGGCACAGTGCTAGCATTGTTTCATGAGCATTGATGAATCCATAATCTCGACAGTGAGGAAAGTCACTGGCATGATCTGCTCCACTTTGGATGAAAACTGGACTTTATTCAACCTATTACTCAATAGCTCAGCCTTTCTAGCATAAACAAAGCTACCCTGCAGAAACCCTGAATGGGAGGAACAATACCCTGTCATCTCATATAGAAGGCACTGAAATAAAAATTTTATATTTTAGGAAAAATATATATAGTAGAGCTTGTGCACAGGGAAACAGGTACATCTACTTTCACCACCATGTTGGTCTCCTGCTGTGTTTGAATGAGTGAATTAGGAACACCTTAGGTTAAGCCCGGGATACCTGTCTCTAGAGCTGCATATATTTTATTCTGGCTTTTTTATTCAGGTCTGGAAACCATACGCATTGTACAAATAAGAATTATTTATTTATTTTTGGTGGAACTGGGGATTGAACTCAGGTCCTTGTGCTTACCAAGCAAGTGCTTATTCTACTGAGCCATCTCCCCAGCCCCCTGCATTGTACAAATAAGAAAGGGTTGTTCTTTTAAAATAGAATGCAGAACAGCATGGCTATCTTTTAGACCCTCTAACTGTTCCCCCTACACACACACACACACACACACACACACACACACACACACCCTGGACAAGGGCATTAACACTCTACAAAAGAGTGCTTTTCTCCAGCACTCAGGCTCTCCCTCCACACCCTGGTCTTCTCCTTCAGCCTGAGGAAATCTTTGTCCTGCTGTCTCATTTCTCGTTCTCCAAGCAGTGCTCACAGCCTCTTCGGCAGCTGGCCCTCCATGCACAAGCTCTGCTTGGTCCTCATTTCAGACTTCATCTTGGTGTCTTCTTTGGATTGTCTCAGGTTCCACAGCCACTGTCATCTGTCCCCACATCAGCTCAGGCTTTTCAATCCCAGACCTGATCCTGGGTTCCATATCCTTCATCCAAAAAGATAATTTGGGTAATCTTAAAGTCATGAAATCACTGTGAAAAAAAAAAAAAAAGAAAGAAAGAAAAAAGAAATCACTATGACTCTAAAAAAAATCATAAGTGTCTAGAAGAATCATTCAGGATGAAATGTGTACATGTTTGGGGATAATCCAGAACCTCTCCTCTTTCAAACCGCTACTCTCAGAATGTGAGGAAAGGAGCTAACGGCTTCATTACTACAACAAAGAAAAAGTACGGTACTTTCTCTGTTCCTATGAAGCATGGTCACAAAATAATGTGCCTCCAGGGGCCAGCCATGGGCAAAGGCCACGATCTAATTCAGAGATGGCAAATAGGGGTCTACTCATTTGGCAGCTGCCACTGATAGTGGCTGCCGAGAGTATTGGGTGGGGTTTGGTCTCCAATCTCACTTATACACTAAAGGAAGAGTGTTATGACTGATGAGCCCCTTCCTCTCTTGAGGACAAGGTTGTGGCAGATAAGGCTAAGGCATTTCCGCTCTTGCAAGCCAAGCGGTACAAATCAAATACCAGTGTGAGTGGTCAGGAGATGGGAAATGACAAAGTGTGTGAGCAACAGCTGGCCAGAAGCTGGGCAGGTGGCTGATCACTCCACAAAAGGTAGCTTGCTGATGATTAAAAAAAAAAAAAAAGTATGTAATCCCAGAATTCTGTATTGATTTTCTGGGCACAGGCTACGTCCAAGTGTGCATAGACCTGACACCACCACAGGCCCGTTATAGCAGATGTGGAGGCAGCCTGAGAAATGAGGAGGCCCAGCAGCTCCTGACATGAAGTCCCTGTGCCAACATGGAGATGGTGACACAGTTAAGCTGGGCCAGTGAGACCAGGGAGTTGCCTATTTTTGGGCTACCCAAATCTTAGAACTGAGACCCCACACCAGAAACAAGAGGTTTGGTACCCTACACTCAGGGACAAGATGAAAGTATAGGAAACAAAAGTCAAAACAGAGGCTTGAAAATCTGAGGTGTTGCTTTTCAAGAGCCAAGAACCTGGAGGCCAGCAAAGAAGCAGGACTAAGTTGTCAGCTGCCCAAACAAGCAAGGGGGTGATTTATCTTCCAGAAGAGCCTAGGAAGCAAACAGTCTCTGACCAAGGGCTCCAGATGTTCACACCTGACAGATCCCAGCTGCAGCAAGTAAGAAAAGGTCAGGTTCTAAAGTCCCTTCAGGACTCCATCTGACATGAACCAGTTCTTGGGCTGCAAACTCACTTACTCATTCAACGCAAACAGCTGCCCTGGTCTGAAGCGGAGAGTAACAAAGCACCCTCCTGGGCCCTGAAGTGATGCAGAGTCAGGGGCATGAACCTCCAGGATGAATGTTCTGAGTGCTGGGATAAAGGTAAACGTGTGCAGCCAGGTCAGGGATGCAGCAGACTGCATCCCCCATCCACGAACGGAGGCGAGCTTGCTAAGTAAAGACGCTGGGATGGGAGAAACAGAGTCTGCCGCGTGCTGGTGTTGTTAGAAGTGCTCTATGCACACTGCCTTGTTCACCATTTTACAGAAAGCAGAAGACTGAGCTCAGAGGCATTCAGCATCTTGCTCAAGGTCCCCAGCTAGTAAACAGCAGGGCCACAGTTCAGATCTTTGTGTTCTGCCCCTGGAGCCGAGGCAGGGAGGTCACGTTAGATCCTTATGGGTCAGACTCTGAGAGATGTCTTTGGCTAAAATGCTTGTTGGACGCTATCTTGGCCAAGTGGTACAGAGGAGCTAATTATTTCAAAAATCTCAAATTCCCAAAGTGTTATAAACTCCCTGGAAAGTAGAAGCACCCCACTTTTCTCTATTAAAGGGTACTATCTCAAGGACAAAATAAATGGGTAGTCAGACCCTAGACTAAAGGCTATCATCTCAGTGAAAATATGATCCCATGCCCAATTTCTAAATGTAGCCACTTTGTGGACTTGAAAGAGTGGCTGAGTCCTTAGAAAAAAGGACCTTCAACATCATGAGAAATGTACTATTCTCCCTCAAAACGCCACAAAGCTATTTGCCACAGGTACTCTGAGGAAAGGGAACATTTGGAGATCTGTTGTGAGAGGTTTTTCAGCAGTGCAATAAAAAGATAGGAAAGATAAAAGAAGCGTTTATTAACTCTAAAGACAGGGAGAGGATCAAGGGCAGGTGGGGAAATCCTCTGACCTGAGAAAAAGAAAGCTGAGACTCATGGACTTTTGCTGGGGGCGGAGGTAGAGGGGCAGTTTCAGTTACATGGAAGGAGCTGACTGGGCTTTCTCCTGTGTGTGGGGGAAAGCTGAGAAGAAATTTTATCCAGGGCTGGAGTGGGGAATAAGGAGGAAGTGGTCATTGGGAAGCTAGGCTATTGTTTTAAGGGCTTCAGCCATATTAGATGACCACCATAATAATTTAGCAGTTTGTACTGGGGCCAGAACCTCAATGTGAGTGCTGAACACTCACATTGCTAACTATGGAGGCAAGGCACCGTCATCACCCTCTTGTTAGAATGAGGGCACAGGGGACCCAACAAGTAGAGGGAGGTGGCTGCAAGGTCTGGCTCACAGTGCGCCCAAAGTGAATCCAGGGACATATCCAAGGGTCGATTCCACGGTTCCTGAATGTCTAACTGGGTAAGCATACACCCACAGTGATTCCTCGGATGGGCCTCTGACTCTGCACCTCCCACAACATTCACAACAGCAAACCAAAAGCAGCACAGTTTCTTTGAAAAAATGGCAGAAATCAATGTGAATCTTAAAAAATATAAACGTTGCAGGGTCAGTGAACCCCACCTTACCTCCAATTCAGTTCACCAGTCCAGCCCCTGCCAAAATAGCCAAGATGGATCCGACAGGACAGTGAATGGCTGTGAGTCAACCTAGTCCCAATTCAAGTATAACTGTTATACCAGAGCCGTGACTGCTAGAGCTGATTAATAGGTCACTGCTTAAATGAAGTCACCCATTTTGCAATGCATTCTTTTCCATCCCTATGAAAAACTGATAAAACTGTGTGCTGACTCTGGGCTATGTTAATGCTCTCATCTTTTGTGATAATAGTATTAAAGAAAAAACCTGCACTCCCTGGAAATCCCACACAATGCCATACTGGTCCGTTGCCTGAATAATTATGCTATTGGACTAGATAAACAAGGTCCTGGTTTACGCATTGCAGGCCTAGGTGAACCGCATGCACCATGGGAGGGGAGGGATAAGGATTCAGGAATCCATCACAGCAGGAAAACTTTTAAGTGTCCAGGCTTCGAGAAAGTCTAGGACTTTCCCTCCAAAAAAAGGATAAATTATGTCTTCCACATTACCAACCAAGAAGAGCAGCAGGGCCTTGTTCCCATGATGATTACTGGAGACACATTCAGATCTCTGACCAGACATGAAGGTCAGCCTGCTATGGGCAAAAGGGTATTCCTGAAAGCCATGGTTATTCAGAACCAACTAGGAGTAAAAATCTCATATTTATCCATTTTTATAGCTAAATACCACATCTTCTTTATCCATTCTCAGTTGATGGGTATTTGGGTTGCTTCCAAGATTTAGTTATGACAGATCATGCTGCTATAAACATCGGTGTACAGGGGCTGGGCAGATAGCTTGGCTGTCTAAGAGCCTGCCAGACAAGTACAAGGACCCAGGTTAGTACTAGGGGGACCCTAGTACTGCATACCATGCTGGCCCTGGAACTCCAGACGCACATTGCTGGCCACCCACCCTGGGCGTGGTGGTGCACACCTGTAATCCCAGCACAGGGGAGACTGAGACAGGAGGATAACTATGAATCTGAGTCTGAGCTGTGTAGCAAGACCTTGTACCAAATAAATAAATAGATTTCTTTAAAAAATTAAAAAACAAAACAAAACATGGGTGCACATAAATTGCTGCGGTGTAATGTTTTTCAGTTATTCTGGAAAAGTACCCAGAAGGGGAATAGCTAGCAGTAACAAAACTGTAAACAAAAGTGACTGTAAACTATCTAATCCGAATGCATTCCTAACTTACTTCCTCTTACCAGAATCCAAAAAACCTGTGCTACTTATTCCTCCACCACCCAAGAGGAAGTTATAAGTGCAATCTTTTAAAAATCTATCCAGTAAACACATCACTGAGGCCCCTCCCAAATTCCTGGAAGGGGGTGTATAGGTGAGGGACCCCGGGGCTTTCATACCGTTTGTTCTTAGGTCTAGAGAAGAGTGTGTCACGTGTCTGGGGGAGGCGCTGGGGTGGACCGCCCAAGTGTGGATGCGCTGTCCAGAGCTCTTCTTCCTTCTATAGATGTTTTTGCCTTGTGAAAATTGCCACGGGCTTTCTATTTGTATGTTTTATCAAAAGAGATGCCTGCTCATACAATGAGGCACAGTTGGTGAACTCCTGGTGCTGAGAGAGGAGTCAGTTCTTCCTCAGCCAGAAACAGCAACGAAGACCAAAATTTGGCTCCTTGCCGCTCTGGCTGAGAATTAAATATATCTGGACATTTTTTGCCGCAGCCTAAAGTCGAAGAGCTCTAGGACAAGGCGCGGGAGCTTGCCACTTCAGTCTGTCCATCTGCAAGAAGATGATGCAGTATCTTCTCACTAGTGACTGCAGGATGAATGGCGTTATTGAACTGCAAAATATTCGTATTATTGCGTTTCCCCTTTGATCTCAGGGGGCAAGATAAATTTATGATATTGTAATCGTTTCCATAGCAGCAAATCATGTTGTCCCAAACAGGGGACTTCATGACTTCATGGCTGGATTTAGAAAAAGGAGAAATGACACTGGGAATGAGAATTTTGCTCAAGCATAAATATGTTCAATGATAGCAAAGGGAATAGAGCAAATCACTGACAGGCAAAATTGCTTTTGGTTTAAATGTTCTTTTCTCAAGTTCATTCCAGTGAAAAGCCCCTTCTCCAGGCATGTAATTTGTGTAATGATTCCTCCTTGCCTGAATTCACAGAAGGCTAATGGTGAATCTCATCTATTTCGGGACTGCCTTAGCAATGCTAATTCTAATTGTTTTGCAGCAGATATCTGGATTTGTGCTGTAAGCAGTTCTGTTGGGTTTCTCTTTTTGGGTGTCTGTGTGTGTCCATGTCTCTGTGTATATGTGAACTTCCTCAGGGTTTTTGTCTCCTTAAGACATGTTTGAAATAAACTGATTCCAGAGAAAAATGAGGCATTTTTAATCTGAAAAATCTGTCAAGAGCTGCCTCTCCTCACTGGAGGCGCATTCATCTTCTTGGTTAAATTCCTGTTGACTTTATTCTCATGTTTCCAGAGCCCATCATAAGTTTCTATTGCCTGAAAAGAAAGCAAAATTTCTTTCTAATTTTCAACTACTAAAATTTGCCTCAGTTTCATTAATCATACGCAATAAACAGTTACCTGAGATTTTTAAACTTCTCTCTCCAATTCTTTTATTATATGCAAATATTTTTAGCACCTTATACCAAGGATAAGCTTCTCTCTTTTATTTAACTCTCAGACTCCAAGATCTTCAAATCCTTGCTAATTAATTCCTAAACTCCCCGCCAGCTACCTCAGCCAGGAGCACCCTGGCTTTACTCCAAGTATCTGGACGCTTACTGCCCCAGCAGCAGCTCAGCGAACCCTCTCCAGTCTAATTCTGAGAACTCCACCTTATTGCACTCCCCCTCTATACAGGTCCACTAGTAACTGCATTGCGATAGTTGGCTTCAAGTGTCAACTCAGGTAGACTATAGTTCTTGGTTATTTAATCAAACACTAACTTAAACACTAGGCATTTCTGTAAAGGTATTTTGTAGATGTAGTTAGCATCTATAGGCAGCTGGCCTGAAGTAAAGGATCGGACTTGCTGTAATGTTGTAATTATCTGAAGGCCTGAAAAGCAAAAACTAAAGTTTCCCACACACCTTGTGAATTTAACAATTGTCAGACATGCTGATTTATTAACACAAATCTGAGTGTGTGTGTTCCAAGTAGAACCCTGCTTATCACAGGCACATAAAGAACACTCAGTAGGGGCTCATGGCTGCTGAGCTTTGTGCTGTGGGAGGTGCAGGGGATGCTAACACCTTGCCCAGTTCCCCTGACTCATGGAAGAGTCCAGATTAGCAGTGCCTGAAACAATAGTTGGTTAAAAAAAAAAAAAAGAATACAGTTTAGTTGTTCCATGTAGATGCCTAGGAAATCAGCAGAAAAAAGGGCAATGAGAACTGAAGGTGTTGGGAAACATTTCATGGAAAAATGCGTGTTAAGCTAGCACTGGGGGAGTTGGAATATTTGCGCAGCCATAGCACAATTCAGTGGCATCGTTCAAGGATCAAGCAGACAAAAGCACAGAGATGGGAAGGGGCCCAGCCTGGCTGCAGGACCAGGAGCTGACCCGGCTGATGAGGGCCGAGTGCATTTGGAGATCTAGGAAAGCAAAGTTGGAGGAGCAGCCTGAGAGTAGGTTTGGGGGAGCCCCAAGAACACTGGAAGTATTGTACAGGCTTAGAGTGGTAGAAGGAGGCCCCGGACTTTAGAGACTGAATGAAGTGCAAGTAGCTTGCTCAAGACCCTTGGCAGGTCAGTTGCAAAGCAGGGAACCAGTTTCTTCACTCTTCAGTCTGATCTTATTTTCACAACAGCACTCTGCTAGTGTATAGGATAGAAAGATGCTACCCTGGCAAGGGTGTCAGTGGAGACTATTAGTGGACTGTAGGAGCTGAGAAAGAAGTTAGGAGAGGAGGATTCCAGGGCTGTGAGGTGAGGGCCTTTACTAGAAGAGGAAAATTAGAAGTAGGATGAGGAGAGGACATATGATCAGATAAATCCAAGAGCTTCTTCTCTTCTTTCCCAAGTCTCAGCAGCATTTGGCAACGCTAGCCACTCCTTGAACCACCATGTGAGGTTCTGTGATGCTGTTGTCTCCTAACATTATTTCTCTGGCTCCTTTGCCCTCTACCACCTCAGTGTTCATGTTTTAAACAAAACCATCTGTACCCTTCTTCTCTTCTCTTTTTAACATTACCCAGGTACTAATCATCACTGATCTCTTCACCCTATCTCACCACGTTCAGGAAGTAAATGACTTCCAAATTGCTCTTGCTATGTCTGACTATGGTCACAGCTTTCAGACTCAGACATGTAACTGTCTCCTGGAGCTGTTGGCCGCCCATCTGGAAATTCCACTGGCACCACTAGCACCTCGAACTCACTGTGGCCGAAACTAAACTCACCACTTTTACTCCAAATTGGACTCTCTCCTCTTTCTTATTTCTTATGTGGAGATCTGACACTTGGATCCAACACTTCAGCATCCCATTCATTCCTGTTTCCTCTTCTTTGTTCTTCATATTCGATGGTAACCCAAGTTCTGTCCACTCTGCCCTTCTACCGTCTCCTGCATCTCTGGGCCTACATTTTCACTTCCAAGGCCCACCCTCGGGCTTCCCTGTCCTCTGGCCTGGGTGATTACACCCTGCTTGGCTCTGCTCATCCACAACTGACTTTAGAGGCTGTGACCATGTTAACATTCCTGAACACAGCTCTGGCGCATTATTTATCTGCTCGGTATTCTTAAATCTCATCCCAATATCTTTTTCTTTCTTTCTTTCTTTCTTTCTTTCTTTCTTTCTTTCTTTCTTTCTTTTTTTTGTACTTTTGGGGAAGGGTCTACAGGGTATTCAGGGTCTCACTACTAGATCAGACTCATAGTGATCTGCCTATTTACAGCTTCCCAAGAGCTGGGATTACAGGCGTGCGCCTCCGTGCCCGGTTCAATTGCGGTCTCAGCGCAGCGCATATATATATATATATATGACAGGTAAAGCTTTGAGAATATATATGATCCCTAGTTTTTTGTATTTTTTTTTTAAGTGTGGCTTTTTAATCACTAACAAAAGACCAGATGTAGTCAATTTATAAGGAAGAAAGGAGCCAGATGTAGTCCCTGTAATTCTAGGCCTCCGGGAGATTGAGACAGGAAGATTATAAATTTGAGACTAACCTGAGCAACCTAACAACTTAGAGAGACCCTATCTCAAAATAAAAAATAAGAAGGGGCCAAGGATGTAGCTCAATATGAAGGCCCTGGGTGGAATCCCAAGTGTTGCCACAAATGTATATATGAAGAAAGGTTTATTTTGGCTCACAGTTTCAGAAGTTTTGTCCCATAATCCATTGACCTTGTGACTTCAGGCCTGTGATGAGGCAGTACATCCCGGTAGGAGCGCACAGAGGAGCAAGCTGCTCACCTCAGGGTTCCAAGAAACAAGGACAGCCTGACATTAATTCCCTTAAAGACCACACCCCCAGGTACTAAATTCCTTCTGCTAAGCCCCACCTCCTGACAGCCCCACCACCTTCCAGGAGCACGCATGGCCCAGACACCAAGCCTTCAATACATGGACCCTGGGAAACATTCAAGATCAAACCACAGCAAAGTGTCAAGATCTCTAACCCTAAAATATGGGGACCAGAAAACAAAGAAACTGTAATTATAGAATGAGAGACCAGAACTACAACTGTGAAGAGGATGGCATTTCCAGAAAAGGATGTCAACAATGTCACATATAGAGATATCCATTAGGCACTCACAAATTACATCTGCGTTGAAGATTGGCAGTGTTAGACATGTTAGAGTTTCCATGAAGAGTCCCTGAAGAGTTGCAATCTAGTAAGGAAAAAGGATAGCACAAATAAACTCATATCAGATTGTGATTAAGAAAAGATAAAGCTGGGAAAGGA
The DNA here is from genome assembly GCF_000260255.1 of Octodon degus. NCBI lineage: Eukaryota > Metazoa > Chordata > Mammalia > Rodentia > Octodontidae > Octodon > Octodon degus. Next base: position 11,553,548 of record NW_004524666.1, on the reverse strand, counting down.
GATAAATAAATGATAGGGTATAATGACAGGTAGGATGGTCGGCATGACCTCACTTTGAAGGTGACATCTGAGCAGAATACTAGATGAAGTAAAGGAGTAGGGCATGTAACTTTCTGGGGGAGGTGTGTTCCAGACCAAGAAGAGAAGAGCTGCTTCTTTCTAAAATTTTCACCTGGTCTGGGAGGGAAGTTGGGGAGGACATGAAAAAGGAAAGGCAATTTTGAAATTGAGCAAAAAGAGGCCTGAATCAGTTATCATCATCTTCTGGGTGTTAAGTATAGGACAGATGCGTAGAAACCAATAGTATAGAGAGCCCTTCTTGGTCCCCCTCTCAGCCTAGGAAATTTCTATTTGCAATCCCAGAAAAGTTCCTGAAATTCTAGTGAGTCTACCCCAGTCTATCACTTCTAATAACAACCCATGGTGAGACTAAGAACACCAAGGCATATCTGTAGTTACGGGGAGCGAAGGGGTCCTAAGTCCAGCCATGATGATGGCTATCCAGAACAAAGGCCCCAAGCCAATTCAGAACCTGGTTTTATTCATTCATGAAGAAAGGAGTAGCTGCAAGATGTGTGAGAATGGCGGGAAGAAGGTAAGTGACATGGCTAAGCTAAGAAGGAGGCCTGCATTAACCACTGCAATATGCCGACAGAAGGATATGCAGAAAGAGTAATCTGCACTACACACCTGAGATAGTAGCTAATGTTTTAAAGTCAGTGCTTCACCTCTGATGTGTAATCTTTCAAGAGTCAGGAAGTAATAGCCTGTCTCTAAGCTTGATCTCAGCCAGCACCATGGAGCGTTGGCTCTTCATCCAGGCTCACACAAGGGAACAACAGGAGCTCAGGGAAACACTTGCCTTCTGTCTTCAAAAGTATTTGAAGACCATCAGCACCTCAGCTAGACCAGTATTACTGCTTGAAATCAGTTGAAGGGATAAGGGAGTTGCCCTAGCCAGCTCTGTACACGTCAGTACATGAAGATAGGGTCCGGTTCAGTCAAAATGGAGACAACTGCTCCTCCTTTAAAGAGAGTCACCAGGTGGTCATCCACAAATAAGAGCTGCTACAAAAAACAGCAGCGACCAGCTCAATCCCAGCCCTTCTCCAGCAGGCACCCTGTCTCCAGAGGAAAGTCCTCAACTTGTTGACCACATGCCTCCAGAAGTGCCCACCCTATCAGTGCCACCATGCTGCCAGAGCAATGACAGAGAACCTCTGAGTAATCTTCAGTCTTTACTGTCTTAGACTTTCAAATTCAGTTTTCAGGTTTTCCCTTAGTTTTACTCAGTTCTACTACTCTGTTGCTCTCTTGATAGTTCACCTCTTATAATTTTTGCTTTTACTGCTCCAACCCTGGAACAGACAAGAGTACTTTCCCAAGAGAACTGCCTTCCTCCTTAGACGTTTTCTTTCTAACTCTACCTACCTTCCTCCATTAACCCCTCCCACCTGTGACAGTTCAATGTAATTGGCAACTAGTCTGGATTAAGGGACCCTTGATGAGGTTGCTGGACCATGGGGGCAGAGCGGAGTGCGCTGTTAGGATGTAGGACCCAGGGGGAAGATGCAGGGTGTGCCTTTGGAAGCCACCTCGTCCCCAGCACTCCTCCCCGTGCTCCGCTTCCCAGCTACCATGGAGTAGGTTTTGTTTCCCTGCACTGTTTGCCAGCACGTTGCTGTATTGGAGCCAGATCCTCATGGACTGAGATCGTGACCCAGATTAAACCCCTCCTTTCCAATTTGTGGGTGTTGGGTATTTGGTTTCAGCAATGGGAAAGTGGACCAGAACACCATCTCATACAGCATTGTTTTCCCCTAGTAATACTGCTTATATTGAACTGTCATTGTATTTTACTCCTCTTATCCTCTTTGGCTGAGACTTTAGTCACTTTCCCTGTCACTAAAGTTAAAAGGTGTTGACACTTTTTGTCAAAGACCAAGAAGTTTGGCTTGTCTTAACCTCTTTTGTATCACTTCCCATGGCATTCTTAATTTGTTCCTCGCCTGACACAAAAGCTATTCCGAAGTTATGCCACATGCTCAGCCATACCATTTGGGAAAAAATGACGAGCGGACCCTCTGAGGATCACAGGCCTCTCTGACTCTGTCTGATGGTGCAGTTCTCACCATCTTGCAGTGGCATTCGTGTGCACCCAGTATAAATGTGTGGTGTGAGGCTCTGGCTTGTTAACTCTAGCCATGGCTCCTACATCCCCTCTCTGTCCCCTGTTGGCTTTGCCAAATGGAACTGGGATGGTGCCTGTGGTTTTCCATGCACAGGGACCCAAATGGGACCCATGATGGGACTTCAAATATTTTGAAAAGTTTATAGCTAAATCCTTGAGAACGGGATGCTCCTCCATTCTTTGAATCACCAGTACTGTGTTAAAAGTGAGTCCACTATGGGTTCAACAGTGTTGATAGTTTATTGAATGGGCTGTTGAAGATAGATTTTAGCCCTTAATAGTTATCAAGTAGAAGTCAATTTTTAGAGGTGATTGGATGTTTTAAAGGAAGAACAATAAATGGAAAAGGGGGTAATAGGAAGGAATTTAGCAGAGTCAGGGAGGTAAAAAAAGAAGTACAAAAAGCAGGGGGCCGGCGAGATACTCAACAAACTAAGCGCCTGCTTAGGCAAGATCAGGGACCAGAATTTGATTCCCATCCCTGCCCCTGGGCTCCCTGAGCCCACCACAGAGACCAGGTGTGGTGGTGTAAGTGTTGGGATCTGAAATCCAGCACTACACACCATACCAGACACCCCCAACCCCCAACCCCACTCCTGGGCATGCAAGCAGCCCACTGAGTCTGGGAATGTTGGTGCATGCTTGTAATCTCAGTGCCGTGGAGGCTGAAAACAGGAGGATTACTACAAGACCCAGCTGCCTAATGAAACCCTGTACCAAATACATTTAAAAAATTACAAAAAGCAGGAAAGGGTATTACAGGTCCACATGAAATGCAACTGGTTTGTTTACCAGCATTTATCAAAATTAGGCTTCACGGGGCCGGGGAGATGGCTCAGTGGAATAAGTGCTTCCCTGACAAGCGCAAGGGCCTGAGTTTAATCCCTGATTCTGCAAAACAAAACAAAACACAAAATTAGGCTTCTATCTCCCACAGAGACTGAGAGATAGGACCCTATTTTCAGATATTGGCTAGAAGAAAGAATAAATTCTTTTGGTAGGCTTGAACTTTCATGTGAGTTGGCTTGATCTCTTAGAAACTGTGTTAGTATTTGTTAAAATATTCATTCAGAGGTCAAGGTTTTGAAACCAGTAAAGTGAAAGGTTCAGCAGAGTACGGGTAACTGGATCAACAGGGAGAATCTTTGTGAGGAGAATGGCTATGGCTACGAGGAACTAGGACAATCTGACAATTTGGACAAAGGACATTCGAGGAAACTGTTTCTTGTTTCTGAAGTGAAATTTGTCATGAATCCTTGAGTGTGCAAGTTTGTACATTGGTAGGGCAGATAGGTTAGGCCCCAAGAAGAGAGGCTTTGTGCAAACGCTCAGACCTTGATGAGGTCGCGTAGGGAGGAGGAAGCACAGCGTAATTATGGACTCATAGCTTTTACAACAGCAGCAAAACGCACAGCAATTCCATCCTGAGGCTTGGATAAAAAGAATAGCAGGCAAAGGAGCGCCCTTCCGATTGTCATGCAGCCTGTTTATTGCCCGGATTAGAGCTGCCTCTTTACCATTGTTTGCTAATGAGTTCAATTTGGTATGCAATAGATTGGTCTTAAATGGCTGAGCTTTTATTTCAATGAGTTCTTGAAGCCATCCCTGAAGCCATCCCAGCAAGTGGCCATCGCTCCTCTCCTCCCAGTTTAAAAGAAAAGTTGGTTAGTGTTTCCAACAGATGGGGCCAAGGAGAAGATAGTATCTGTGATGTCATGCATCTACCCAATGACTGCTGCCATAACCTCCGTTTAAGGTGTCCCCAAGAGCAAGAGATGAGCAGTGAGCAAGAATAGAACGAAGGAGAAAAAATGTACCTTCCTTCAAGGGAGAAAAACCATAGCGAGGACATTCTCTGCCTAAAGAGGTCTCAAAATTCATGTGATTTCTGATGAATACAATTATGCTTCCTTATGTAATAAACTATCATTGCTTTGTCAAATAAGTATACAGGAAACTGCCCTAAACTCAAATAGATCAGTAACTGAATATTAATAGTTAGGAAGCATTAAAATAAACTCTATCAGAAAAATTTACCATAAAAAAAAAGAAAAGCAGGCAAAACCCAGGTATTACAGCAAATATGGACTGAAACTGCATTGGCCTTTAATGTATCGAAATTAGAAGGAAATCTAGTGTTTTATTCCCCAATTTTGAAACCCCTATTCGCATCACAAGTAACAAGTTCCCAGGCCAGATTTGTGATTTTAGCCTTTCTCTGAAGAATCTTTCCTGGTTCCTGACAAAGCTAGAGGTCAGTCCTGGCCCCATTCTTCGCTGGAAATGAACTCCATCAACCAGAGCTACCTCCACCTGGACTGGAGGCTCAGATCCGAGCTTCAGAAGACAGAAAGAAGGCGAGGCGGAAGCAGAGGACAGAGAAGAAGGCGGGAACGCTCCGCGGCTGACTGCTGCTCTGTGCAAGCGCTGCACTGACACCGGGGAGGAAGCCTCCCGCGGACAGCTGAGATGGGGACCGGACCTCCCTCCTGGGGCGGCTGCCCACGACGACGAACAGGAGCAGGAGCGCTCCCGACCACGGCCTGTGTGGCCTTTCTAAGTTCCCTCTGCCTTCCCGTGCCCTCAACTACATCAATAAGAGACACTGATGCTACCTAGGAGATTTTTAAAAACCCAACCCCAGCGATCAATTGGGGGAAATCTACTGGAAGAAAAAGAAAAAAAGAAACGGTTTTAAGTATATCTTCAGCACTGATAGGCGTGAGAGGTGCGAGTGGGATGAAATCTTCAGCCCTCAGTCAGGAGCTTCTACTAGAGAACACAATGAGAAATGGGTCTTGCCTTTGTTCGCAGACGGAGCGGAATCCCCACCTCTGTTTTCATTCTATACTCTTACCCAGATGCAATCTCGGAGATGCACGCTAGAGGTCGCTGTTTATTACCAGCAATCCGCACTCCGCAGGAGAGCCGTAGAGGCGCCCCAGCGCACACCCCCACTGCAGAGCCAGCAACCTGCAGGCTTGGGCCAAGGAAAACCACGCCCAGGCCGACTGCGGCTTGCCTGTGAGGACGTTGCTGTTCCTCACACCGACAGAAGCACAAAAGGAGGATTAAGCAAATTATTATCAAAGGGCCTTTAAACTGACTCTATTTTTTAAAAAAATACTTAATAATTTGTGACTTTTCAACACTTCCCCTGTTCCTCGGGTTCCCCTCCCAGCTGCCAGGCTCTATCGCTTCTTCCCAAGCGACCCACAAAGCAATCTAAGGAATGACATGACTATAACCCGAGGCTTGTGGCAGACTACCCACAGCTAGCCACTACTCCGGCTGTCACTGGGGGTGCCCTTCCCAGCAGGCACCCTGCCCAGAAGATAAAACAGCTAAGAAACAAAACGACAAGACAACAGAGCTGCTAACACAGTAAGCAGTCGGAGCTATCCTGATGCGGAGATTTCTAAAGCTACTACTCAAAGAGCACTACACTAACTGAAGGCCAATATTGACGAGCCAGAGCTCGACTGCCTGATTCCTGGTTTTCTTCTAGTTATGGTCACCTGTCCTTTTGTCAACCCTAACTTTGCAGACTGCTTTCCAATACCAGCGGCGATACCCAAACCAGAGTTGACATAAAAGTCACTAGTACACCGCAGGCTGGTCTAAGGATTTGTATTGTTTGTCACATTCTTGCCCTTTCCTCTAGACCAAAGTGGTGAATGGAGCGTCATCCTACGCACAGACAAAGGAGCCAAACAGTGTAATTCAACGTAAGACTGCGGCACCGGCTTCACGCAGAGTCCTAGAAGATAGAGCCCAAAGCGAGTGGGTGTGTGCGCGTGTGTGCGTGCGTGTGTGTGAGCACACACACGCACTCTTTTGGTTAAAATTGAGGACTTTGTTCCCTCTGTAGGCAGCAAGCATAGGACAGCAGCAGCCTAGCGCGGCAGAGAGCAGACAGGACGGGGTTTCTGAGAGAACGGCTGGCAGCCATCCTGGGCTTACCTGTCAGTTGCTCTGTGCTGTGTCTCAGGACAAGTTGCTGGCTGGGTTGCAGAGGAAGAAGGATCCATTAAAACTGATAGAGAAGGGCTGGTGAGATGGCTCAGTGGTCTAAAGCACCTACTTGGAACAAGCTTGGCAAAGCACAGGGACCACGGTTCGATCCCCCAGCACCACATGCCAGCCAGCCTCGCCCCCTGGTGGGCTGAGCTGGCCACACACACACACACACACACACACAATAAATAAGTAAATGTTAAAAAAAAAACTTTAAAAAAAAAAACTGATAGAGAAGTGGAGGGGGCGCACAGTATATATGTTTTCCAGGGAAGAGAAGTCTTAGGTCTATACTTCTTTTTGTGTGTTAAAATATACTACCATGGTCTCGATGTGTACCTCCCACCCCCACAACAACAAATTCATGTGCTGAAATGTCCTCCCCAGTGTGACAGCACTAAGAAACAGGTCTTTGGTGGGATGGCTAAGCTACAAGGGCAAAGCCATGACTGGGATCTTAAAAAAGAGACCCCGGGATCTCATAAAAAAGCCTGTCTATCAGGAACAGTCCTCTCAGACGCTGAATTTGGTGATACCTTCACCCCCAAGTTCCCAGCCTCCAAAACTGTGAGTGATGAATTCTGCTGTCTTTAAATTACCCAACCTAAAGCATTTTATTACAGCAGCTCACCCTAAGATATAGGCATAAAAATGTACCATTTTAATCGTTTTAAATGTTTCAATTCAGGGACATTAAGTAAGTTTGTATATTTATGCAATTATCACCAGCCTCCCTCTCAAAACTTTTGTCATCCCAAATTGTAACTCTCTTGACACAAGACAATAACTTCCTACAGTTCCTCCTCTCCAACCTACTTTCTGTACCCATGAATTGGCCCATTCTAGCTAACACACATAAATAGAGTCATATATTTGTCTTTTTGTGTCTGATTTATTTCATAAAATGACATCTGCAAGGTTCACCCATGTTGTGACATGTCAGAATGTCATTCCCTTTTAAGAGTAAGTAATATTTCATTGCCTGTATAGTGTATATTTCATTTATCCATTCATCTGTCAATGCACATTTTTGGCTACTGCACCTAACACTACTTTAACATGATTGTACAAGTATTTGAGTCCCTACTTTCAGTTCCTTTGTGTGTATACCTAAGGTTGGAATTACTGGATCAACATGATAATTCTATGTTTAACTCATTGAGGGACTACCCAACTATTTTCCACAATGGCAGTATCATTTTACGTTCCCATCAGTAATGGTTCAAATTTCACCACATCCTCCACAACACTTGTTATTTTCCTTCTTGCGTTTGTGTGACAAAAAACATTCTGATGGACATGATGTAGTCTCTCCTTGTGGTTCAATTTGCATTTTCTAGTGACTGGCAACTGTGGGGCATTTTTTCACATGTTTATCGGCCAGTTGTGTACTATTTTTTTCTTGAGAAATGTCCACTGAAGTCCTTTATTCATTTTGAATGACCATGCATTTGGGGAACAGTAGGGTGCTTCTGTCACAGCTCACCCACTTAATAGCTTTGTGATCTTGAACAAATTACACTATTTCTCTGAGCCTCAGTTCTGTTATCTGTAAGACAAAAATAGTAGCAGCTGTCTTGCAGGGTTTTGTAAGGATTGAATGAGTTTATATCTGGAAAGCACACTGCATAGCACTACGGATGACACTCACTATGTATTAGATTTATTTCTATACCAGATGGCTTGGAGAAGGAAGAGGCTGGGTTTAGTTTCCTGCCATCAGTACACAAGGGTGTCGTGTCAGAGCTCTTTAAATCCAGCCCCTGTATTTTATAGAAAAGGAAAGACCCAGGCATGGAAAGACAAGGCGGTGTGTATAGGAACAGAGCTCTTAAAACCACATCTCTAGATCACACAAAATCTTTCTCCCCACTTAAGACTAGAAAACCATAGTTTTCGAGTCATAGAAATGACTCGAATGTCTTCGAAACCACGGCAGTGGCCTGTGTTAGCATCACAGACCTGGACCGTGGGTCCGTGGCTGCCAGTTCTGACACTTGGAGGGGTGGCAGGTGAAAGCAAGAGGCAGTGTTGTTTCCAGACTTTCCTTTGGGAGTAAACAAGCCTCAGGCCCTCCCTGAGCTCAGGCTTTCCAGCTTTGCCATTGGCATTTCCACTTATGCTGACCTGTTCCTGTCTCCTCATTTAATTCCTGTATGTGCAGGAGAAACCAGTTAGAGTGGAAACTTGGGACTACAGGATCCTTTGTCTTAGTGAGACAACCCTTGGGACCCTCACAGAGCACCCCAGAGTACAGGAAGCCCCCATTCTCTTATTAGATGCAGACTGCCAGTAGAGGTAACAATGCTATCTCCCAGCCCCTGTGGTAGCAGACGTCAGAAATGAGATAAGTGGACATAAAATGAGTTGAAATCATGCAGTCTGCTGGAAGTATTTAGTCTCCCAGAAAGAGCCCTGGCCTCGCTCACTGGTGAACCAGTATGGCCTCTCATAGTACCTGAAGCTGAAGTTCCTGTCCAATTTCCTTCTAGCAGCAGAATCCACTGCTGTCAGCTCTACATAAACCTGGATGCTCTGCATGCCTTTGTGAGGTGCAGCTAATGTGATTTCTCCCGGCCACCATCCCTGAATGGCCCAGCATGCTCTTTGTTTCTCACTAAGCCACACAGCCACCTCTTGGCACAGTCTGCTTTCTGATGATTCACGTCAAATTTCCTGTTTGGTTTCCTTGATAGATAGATGGCTCCTGATGTTCTACCTTGTCTTCTCATTGTGCATCCGGCCCAAAAATGCTTATCACCCTTGTCAGTTTAGCCACTGTACTTCTCCCCTGAGGCTGCCTTGGACAAAGGAAGGGTTTACATCTTAAAACTGTGTTGATTGTTTCTTCTAGTCTTCTAAGTTCCCCTTATCTTCTAAGACTAATTCTAGGGAGCTTCTCTCACCTGAGTCCTGCGTTTTCTGTGATAGCACATACAGTGGGCTCAAGAAGACCCAACAAGCTTCCTCCTCCCTGGGCAAAGGCAAAGGCCCAAGGGCTGCAGCATGAACAGTGGCCCTCAGCCCTGCCAAGTGGAGGGAAACATCAAACATTTGGATTTTGTCCATACAACAGGAGAGAGTGCACGTGATGCTCATCATTCTCAAACTTTGCTTATTTTCAAACTTAGTTCCTCAGAAGTGCCTCAAAGGGAAAATAAGCAGAGGCCATTGGAGGTCTCGGGGCCTCCTCCCTCAATGCAAGCAGAGGAACTGAGTTCATCTGTGTTAAAGATTTTCTTTAGGAGGACTTCTATGACCCCAAAGACTCAAATCCACTAGTGTACAGGGAAAGCCACTGCTCTGCGGACAGGGGCCTGGGTCCCAACTTCACTCTCTGGCCTTTGACAAGACCCAAGACTGAGAGGCTTGGCTGAGACCCTTGCAGTTTGTTAATCCCTTAAGTGTTATGTGTAATCTTCAGATGGGTATTCCTGGAACTGAATTCCAGTCGCTACTGAGCCCTCCCCTGAGGGAGGAGCCTCATCGTCCCTGAAGCTCAGTTCATCTGTAAGCACTGATAATATTTTTTTTATGAGAAGAATATATTTATTGAGAGAAAGAAAGTTCCTGTTTGAGAGAGGGACAGGAAGCGGGCCGAGCGGGTAGTTCCCCTCCACCCCAGAAGTTGTCTCTTCCAGGGACTTTTATAGAGGAAAACCATGTGGTGAGGCGGGTCTAAAGTGGTGGAGAAGATGTAGGAACTGCTTAGTTGGGCATGAGGTGGGACAAAACTATGGTCAACCAATGAGATTACAAGCACCATTGCTCAGGTAAAATTGATTAAATCCAGTATCAAATGGGAAAGCGAGTCACATAGCAAGGAGGCACGAATACAGAACAGGGTCTCTTCCTGTTGGGGGTTGGGCTAGTGACTCATTTAGGCTCTTTCAAGTTGATTGATACTATTTAGGTTATCAATCCCTAATGCCCATCCCTAGGGAAGTATGTAGCTGTGCTTCCTCTTTTTGTCTTGGTCTTCAGGTGTGGCCCATATGGGAGTGTCTGTCTCTTCCAAGTTGCAAAGTTATCTTGTCTTCTTCTTGTCTCCTTGAGGGCCTGGCTCTGTCTGACTGCCTATAATATTTCTGTCTAACTTGGCTGCCTGCAATATTCCCCCCTTCTGAAGAAGTAACCTGAACTGCCGTGAGGGAACTATGGACGATGACCGCTCTGGCTTCTTCAATCTGAAACGGGTCATAGTTGTTGACCGGCAGTCAGATATATTCTTCAGAGGTTCTATCTAAAGGCCCTCAATAGATATTATGTATTTTTATTACCGCTTTGAATCTGAAGACAAAGGCAAAGAAACTATTAAACATACATTGGCCAAATAAAAACACTAGTCAGAATATTTCATAGGTCCACTACCAGATATCTCTTAAATGTGAGGTTTAATCCTTTTATCTTCCATGGCCATTGGGTACTGTCTCAAACAAACTGGCCTTTCCTATTATTACTGGGGAACATGAATTACCAGGCATAGGGAAAATACTGAGTATTTTCCCATTTGCAAGTGGGCCACTGGCTGGGTAACTACTGACAAATCTGTATAAGCAATCTATTGAAAGTTTAACAGGATTTCTCCTTATATTGGCAGTTAATATGGGTTCCCTCAGATTGAGAGGGAGGACACATGACCACCTCAATCTGAAACTTCCTCTGGCCCATCATAAACACTTTCTTTTTCCTTCTCTAGCAGCTGTGGACATTTCTGCTTGAAATGTCTTGTCTCTGTCTGGCTTTCCTGTAGGCTGCTGGTATCCCCATCCTTTTTTTTTTTTTTTTTTTTGTGGAACTGGGGATTGAATTCAGGTCCCTGCACTTGCCGGAGAAGCACTTATTCCACTGAGCCATCTCCCCAGCCCCTCCATTCTTATTTTGCATAGCACTGATAATATTAAGGACCTTGCAAGTTTGTTGCGAGGATTCAAAATCATATGTAACATTGGCCCTGGCCCAAGTCATTTTGCTCGGCATAGGGTAGCTACGACCTAGCATGACTGTTCTGCACATAACTTCTAACTCAGCCATCAGTGCTCGGATTTGAACCTCTGACTATATAAGTAAAAGTTTACCAACACACTCACACAGGAAAATCTGTAAAACCAAACATTAAAAACAATGAGAAAACAAACTGAATGTGTCCATCCATCAAGAAGCAAACGTGTACATTACAGATTGTACCTTTGTATATTTTCGTTCTCAGCCATGGACGGGTTTATCAATTTGTTTTATTAAAAAAGTGAGATTGTAGCCTATCTTTTTGTTTATTTACTTCTTCATAATTCTCTGCATTAAAGGTAAGTCCAGAAAGTGTTCTTCTCTATGCAACCATGTGGAGGGTGATCACGAAGGTGACAGCAGATCACTTTCAGTGAGCATGGGAATCCCAGGTGGCTCCCGGCAAGCCATCAACAGGGCTCAGACCTTGGCCAGCCTGATCTGATGGAATCCTCAGTCCTTCTTAAGATCGTCAACAGGAATCAGCTGCTGACTCTTGTTTTAATTTCTCTTGATTTTATAGCAGACAGCAGGGAAGAAAGAAATTTTACAGTTTTCACGAGGTCTCCAAACATTTAACCAAACGCTCACTGAACATCATCAGGGTCTACTTTCAAGACACAATCGAGACCTCTCTGTTTTTAGTGTACTTTTCTTGACAGTCAGGTCTGAGAGTGAAGAGTCTCCACATCCCTAGGTGGGTAACTCGTGCCACTTAGCAGAAGGAAGAGCTGCTGTTTATATAAAGCTCAGGTGTTTGAGGCATCTCCATTTTTCTATTTATGTTTTTTGTCCTAACTGCCTTTACTAGAAAATATTTATTCTTTAGGGATCCAGGTCAGTACTAACCAAATATTTTCATCATATAGATTAAAGTTAAATTCTTGCTGGAGAGATAACTCAGTAGAATAAGTGCCTGCCTGGCAAGCACAGGATCCTAAATTCAATCCCCGGTACCACCAAAAAAAAAAAAAAAAAGATTAAATCCTTAATAGCACCAAGCCAACACCAGCCTAAAAATACAATATTTTTGGTCTAGAAAAGGAAGTTACAAGTAGGGGTGTCTGGTCTCTTTCTTACCTGTGAACAGCCCATACATGCATATGCTGAATGTCACACTTCTTCCTCTGACTTCAGGGTCCCACATGACATCTTGTCACCTCCAATTTCTTGTGAAACATGCTGAGAGCTACAGCACTTCTTCTTCCTCCAGTTCCCATGGGCTCAATAGCCCTGTGCGCACAGGAACACGCATCCCCCCCCCCAGAACTTCAAATGCAAAGTAAGCTGACTCCCTCATGGGGTATATGACTGAGGAATGGAGAATCATTTTCTTGGGGAAAGTGAAGATTTTGCCAGAGAAGTTCCGGGATTCCCAATCCTCAGGTTTCTTTCCCTCCCCAGACCTCAGTCAGGGTAGCCATTAGTCCATGACCTGCTCTAGGAGGGTGCTAGGGTTCAGGGCAAGCAGAAGACGGCCTCTTTCCCTTGGTGGTTCTGTCAGCCCAACTCCTTTCTACTTTGGTGCCACCCATTCTTCCCCCAGGACCAGCGTCCTTCCTTTTGTTTTCTTTCGTGAGCTTGCTGGTATTCTGGTATTAGCCACTTCCTACTCTGCCTCTCCTGAGTTATCTGGACTACAGATGGAGAGACTTGACCTTCAGGGCCACAGGAGTCCCAGATGTCAATTTTCCACCCTCAAGTGTGCATAGCCAGGTGTGGGGCTGCAGTATAGCGAGAAGGCACAGGGATCAGACTGAGAGCCACTTACATGAGATCCTCAGAGCTGCCTGTGTAGGGGTTCAGAGAGGTCAGGGTGCTCTTGGGTGGCCACTACCAGCCTCCTCCTCTGCTTCTATCTCCGGTCCAGTTGTACCTACAAGGACCTCTGCATCCCGGTATCCTTGCTGTTTTCTTCTGAATCAGCCTTTCTCTGAATCAGTCCAAAGGTGAGGTCCTTTCTTGGTCAGTATTTTGTTCAAGTAGGAAGTAGTTGGACCTACCAGTGACTACTCAGCTATGCATGGAGCCACTTTGTTATTTCACCAGTTTTTTTTTTTTTTTCTATTATAGCTTCCTTTTCCTTTGGAAGTTGGCACAGATTCTCTGGCACAAGAGATACTGTGAAGTGCTGGCTGCAGAAAACGCCATCAAAACAACCTGTTGACAAGCCAGAGCTCAGTTTATTGCCCATGGCAGGAAATGAGAAGACTAGTGCCTATATTCCCAGCGTTCTGGAAGACAGAGACAGAAGAACCACAAGTTCTGGGCAACTTAATAAGACACTATCTTACAATTAAAAAATGATAAAAACAAGGTCTGGGGGGATAGCTCAGCAGTCTAAGCTTCTGCCTGGAAAGCACAAGGATCCAGGTTTGATCACCAGAACCACGTGCCGTGTGGGCCCCAGAACTCCAGGCCCACCATGCTGGCCACCGAAATTGGGTGTGGTGGCACACATCTGTAATCTCAGCACTGGGGAGGCTAAAACAGGAGGATCACTACAAGTCTGAGCTGCATAGTGAGACCCTGTGCCAAATAAATATATAAATATTTTTTTAAATGATAGAAACGGCTAGAGTCATCCTAAAAATAACCTCCTCATAGTCTTGGCAGCATCTCAGATGGAGGACTAATAAGGTATCCTTAGTGGATTCTGCAGTGTAGTTTAAGGCAGGTCTTTCAATGTGTGGGCATGATTAGGACTGAGTGAGGATCAGGATGTCATAAATTAGGACTGATGCACAAAGCAAAACAGGATTTTGAGGTAAGAAGCTTCAGGGATCTTAAGGTACAGACTGTTGTCTGATGCTTTTATTAAAGAGTTGGTAGGTCTGTCAAAAGTTTCTGTCATGATCAGAGTTATCTACAACTTCTATCTCCCTGACAAAGAATTCTCTGGAACAAAAACTTATGTTAACGAAGACAGCACAACAGAAAAGCTCTCTATAGAGCACACACCATGTACTACAAGGGTTGCTTCTCAATAAAAGAAACACGCTGATGACAATAACTCCATTTGCCCCTCTAGCCAGCAAGTTCCACAGCTCCTACAGGATCTTCAGACCTAGAGGATCAACCCTTTCTTCTTCCCCCATCAAGGTTCTGAGGTAGATGAGAAGAGACAGACAGGTAGAAAGGAGACAAGAAAAATAATCATAATTTAGTATTATATTTTTAAGAAAATTGTAATTTCTGGACAAAAAGTTAAGGTTGCAATATCTCTCAGGAAACTTACTCTAAAATTCCTCCAGGCTTCAAAAGATACAATAAGCTTGGCTAAAGAGATAGCTCAGTAGAATAAGCACTTGCCTGGCAAGTACAAGGTTCTGAGTTCAATCCCAGGCTCTGCCAAAAAAAAAAAAAAAAAAAAAAAGAAAGAAATACAATCTTTGGGCCAGGGAGGTAACTCAGAAGAATAAGCGCTTGCCTGGCAAGTGCAGGGTCCTGAGTTCAATCCCTGGTACCACAAAAAATAAATAAATAAATAAATAAATAAATAAATAAGATACAATAGGCCTGTGAATTGAGCCTCTGCCCTTCACATAAGCCTATGTTTTTATTCCAGTGCTATAAATTCTCAAGTTCCATAGACTTCCACATTGAAGGAAGCAGCACTATTCACTGAGCTCCATATTACTAAACTTCAAATGTGTGCAAATGGTTTGTGCCCTAACTTAGCCTGCTCACAGGTAACCTGACAGACACCAAGAATACACATCCCAGGTCATCGATCATGAGGCCACCCAATACTACCCCAGCCCCACCCCATAATACCCCAGCCCTACCCCCTAATCTGCCCCTCTCTTGAGGACTTGCACTCTTGTTCCTTATTTAACTTTGCCTAAGAAATCTGCGCATGCTTCTCACTGATGCATCCTGAAATACTCTTCTGTGATGGAGGCCAGTGACCTATTCTGCAGATAAGCACCAATTAAGGTCTCCATCTCTTCTTTGCGGGGATCTCCTGGGGTCCCATCTGGGGACATTCTCTCCCCATCCAATTCACTGTCTGGGAAGTGAAATGTTCCCATCACTGCCCAGCTCAGGTTCCCATTGTCTGTTCTCCAGCTTCATCGAGATTTCATGCCAACAGAATTTCTTCCAGGCTTTTGGACAGGCCCTGACATGTCTGAACCCACACACAATAGGTTGCTATACTGGCCCTTTTGCTAGGACTTATACAACATTGCATGAGAAGCAGAATGTGAGTCCTATGCACTTTCTAAAGTGGCATCTTTAGGGATTTGTTGGTGTCTTGGTGGTCACCAGGCAAAAATGGTGAAAGGATTTAGAAAATAAAGACAAGAGATAATAGCTGAGATCATGTGGTGGACCACGCCCAACTGGCAAAGGACCCCCAAACAGCAATAAGGGCCTTTATTTATATTTTTGCAAAGTTACAAGACACAAGGTTACCTAGCAACTAATAACCCACAGTGTCCAGGCAGGATATTTTTCTCAAGACTGAGGTAGCTTGACTGCTTTAGGCAATGAGGCTTCACCCTGCCCTCCCACATAGTATCAATTTCCAGGGCTTCCAACAGCATCATGTTTAAAAGTACAACAAAATAATTACTTTTATTACCAAAAGAAATGGGGGTAAAGATGGCTAGATATCACCAACATTCTCACTCTTCCTTTTCTACTGTAGTCTTTGCTGCCGATCTGCTGACCAGCTGATCACATTCCTCTGCTTTATTTGACTCTAAGTGTGGCTGGGTCTTACCAAAGAGGCAAGAGCAGAAGTAGCATTCAGCCTTATAGCTCAGGGCTTAATTTTTCTCCCCTATCCAGGCAG
Source organism: Octodon degus (assembly GCF_000260255.1). Taxonomy (NCBI): domain Eukaryota; kingdom Metazoa; phylum Chordata; class Mammalia; order Rodentia; family Octodontidae; genus Octodon; species Octodon degus. The sequence goes on along the minus strand of NW_004524666.1, from coordinate 11,537,535 downwards.
TTTGGTGTAGATAATGGTAAGGCCCAGGGGACAGCAGGCAAGAGGGAAGCAGCCTGAGTCTAGGATCAACAAGTCAGGCAAAGCCACCTGCCGTGTCAGAAAGGGAGAAATAAATTCCTAGTAGGTTAACAATGCAGAATGTTTGTACTATGTGTTAGAGTAGCTAATAAAGGAGGTAAAAATGATAATAATGCTCCCCCAGAGAGCCAAAAGAAAGTGGTCGCTGTCATCGTTTTGAGACTAAAAGCCCATCCCAGAAAACAGTCTCAGGCCCTGCCTCTGGATGGCCTTGATGGGAAACCAGACTAAATTAATTTGGCTTTTAACATATTAATAAAGTAGCAGATATTTGCAGAACATCATTAAGTGGTCATCTTTGAGAACCAGTATGCTTCTTGGGAAAGCTTTTGGCAGCTGTGAAAAGGCTGATAAGATTTCACTATCCCTCTGCACGTAGCAATAAACTGAGATATTCTGCCTATGCATTCAGATGGAGAGAAAGACAGAAGCAAAGCTCTGTTTAAGCCAGAATTGTATCCATATAAAGGTCATTTTCCCCAAAGCTGAGTGTGCTGCAGAATCAGAACAACCTCTCCCAGTATCCTTTAAAATAGTGCCTTGTGATCTGGAAGAATTAATGTGATTCTTTGCTACAGAGCCCCAACTTTCAGAGAGCCTCCTGCGGTTTTGGCTCACTCAGTGCAGGTGTTCAGGCTGAAAAAAAAATAGAAAATATCCTCCCAGTAGCAAAAGTTCCCTTATTTCTTATACTCTAATATGTCATAGAGAAAGACTTAGTCTTGACCCAGGCATAGACAAGTTAGGATCCCTGGGATAACAACTGTGAAAGAGCTTAGCCACGTTGGCTGGGAGTGAGCCCTGCCCAAGAGCATTGCTGCTGTGCGCTCCTCAGTGCTGCGCTGTGTGTTCTGAGGTCTTCCTTGTGAGCTTATGATCCCCAGCACAGCATTTAGCACCTTCTCAGCCTGCTCTGCCATCTGCTGTTAAACAGACAGATGAAACTGACCGATTCAGACACTGACGAAAAGATGTACAAAAGGTGGTACAGGGCTACAGGATAAATCCTGAGAGTACTTGGCTGACCTTATCAGATACAAAAGTTACAATTCTGGGTATATAGGTCTTGCTATATCTTGGTCTTAACCATCCAGTAGAAAAGTATAAAAATGAGGTATATAAAGT
>NW_004524666.1:11515581-11536192 GCF_000260255.1 Octodon degus | reverse complement strand
AAAAAATGGAAATGGAAAGAAGCAGTCAATGCTCTAATTAGCTTTGTCTCCTTTTTTTTAATTGTTTATACTTTTTCTTTTCTTAATTTCTTATACATTGCTCCAGTTTTTTCTTCTCCCAATATCTGGTAATATGAAAAGCTGGTTGTAAGACAATACTATGTATTACTACAAATACTGTGAAATTCATATTACTTTGTTAAGTAAAATTCTGTATGAGTTGTCAAAAAAAAATTTAAAATAAATTTTAAAATAAAAATAAATAAATAAATACATACATAAAAGAACCTGACCGATTTCATGGAGTAGGGGTAGTTTATAGATGTCAAATGATGACAGACTATAAAAACAGGAGGGAAATACACAGCCGTCGGTGTGAATACTACATAAAGGCCAATCAGGCTTGCCGTTGGCATTTCTTCCTACTGTAAGTTATGAAGACCCCAAATGATTTTATTAAAAAAAATCTTTTTAGAATTTTTATTTTCTCAGTAAAACATGTACATGGAAAAATAAATGTAGCACTTGGCTCATCTGTCTTGAGTACAAAATGATTCCACAAGTAAAATAATGTTTATGAAAAGAAGCTGTCCAGCTCATACCTGTTCATTCATCAGTAAGAGCGCGAAAGCTCTGGCAAACTGGTTGGGCCACATTCCCATTTGAGGAAGTCACGAGGATACCTGCCACATATTTACATGTGTGAGTCCTGGCTTTGGTGGAGTTATTTGTGGGCAACGCATGATGACAGGGTTGCCCTTTGGGTTTTTGATGGGAGTGAAGAAAGAAGTTGTCTTCAGCACTGGTGGGCTTGGAAACCTCAGGCAGCCCAGTCACCGGATAGTATTTCCTCAGCACTACAGGGATGTTACAAGCCAAGTGAAATAAGACACTGTTGGAAAGGCTGGATTTAACCACCAAATACAAGGACTAATAATTAAAAGAGCTCCTTAAAGGCCGCCTTTACTCAGTTGTTCCTATTAACTTCCACAAAGTATTTCACATCTCAGTACACAGGAATATCTATTTAAAAAAATTTTTTTTCATAACATGAGTCTCAAAAATAAATAGTTAGACTTAAATTTGCTTTTGGTCTGAGTGTTCTTGTCTTAAAGTTGCCAAATAAAAATTTAAAACCTTAGGCCCCTTGAAGGCTAAGGCCACTTGAAATCAGAGACAGCTAGCACCTCACCGAGTCTTTGCTATGTTTTTTCTCTGTCTCCTGAGCTGGAGATGTGGGAAGAATATTTAAAAAGCAGCCAGGTTCCCCTGCTGTCCACCCTGCCTGCTCTCCAACTATGGTAGCCACTCAATGAGAAGTGGCTGTTCCTCAGGGTCGATTCCATTTTAAGACTAGAAGCTAGTGTAAGGAGAGGTGACTACTGAGGGAACACACAGAAAAACCAAGAAGAAATTGGCTTCTTAGCCCAAAGCTACAATACAGCTAGCTCAAAGATGCTTACTGGCCCCTCAGTGGCTAGTAGTGATCCTTTACTTCCAAAGCTTCCAAACTTTGTGTGAGATTGTGTTACTTCTGGCTCAAAAATGCTCTGGGGGCCCCATGTCACTGCAAATAAAAGACGAAACTTTTCATCTGAGCCACAGGTGCGCTATGACCCCCATGTTCTGTAGGGGTTTCCCCTGAGTCGCCTGGCTTTGGCCTGGCTGACTACCTTGTGGCCCCCCAGACTTATGGGGCACTCCTGCCTCCAAGGTGTTCCCTACTGTTTCCTCTGTTGGAATCTTTGTCCCCAAATACCTTTTTATCATTTCATTTAGGTCTTTGCTCAGCTATCATCCTCTCTAAGAATCTTGTCAGAGGGTCAAAAGCAAGCCTACCCCACCATACCCCTCTTAGCCAAATACTTACATTCTTTTTCAAATATTTTACTATGAAACCTCTTAAACATAATAATAATTTAAACCTTTTTAATCCACTACAATCCTGTGGCTTGCCCATCTTACTTCATCCACTCTCCTTCCATTTTTTTCCTGTATCCCTTCCAATTCTCCCTAGTACTTGTTATTACTATCTGTATCAGATTTTTTTCTGACTATTTTGTCTCCCTCATTAGAGGGTCAGCCCCATGAGGCCTGAGATTTTTGCCTTCATTCACTAATGTGTACACCACCCAGAAGAATGACTGACACATAGTAGGTGCTGAATGGATGGATGAATGGATGAAGAAATGAAGCAGGCAGGCTGTAATGGTGTCTTCTTTCACTGCCACTTCCTCCACCACCTGACCAGCACAGCCATGAATATCCAGGTACACACACTTTAACTCTGTCTAATGACAGTCACCACTGTACCCACTGGTCCCACTGCTGGACGCAATAGTTCCTGGGTCACATTCCCAAGTGACAAAAGCACTTAGCTCCCTCTGTGTGCTGCTTCACAGCACTTCGGCATGGGTGTGAGCCAACTTTCTTAGGGTCTTCTGGCCATCACCTGTCATGTGGTACAAAGGAGGGCACCCAGTGGGGCCATGCCCAGGGCAATTCACTTGGGTTGTGAGTGGCTGACATCTCTCATCATGCAATTTGTAAGCAAATTTGATGCAATTGGGCTATTTCTTTTCAGGATGGTGGCTAACTCTCTGGGCATCATCTCATGTTCTAGCCATTCTTGGAGCTATTTTGAATCCTGCAGAAAAGATCATCTTTGCTGGGCTGTTCATACAACGGAGGAAAGAATGTATGGGAAACAGCTTATCTTGGTTCCATTTCATTCTTCCATCACCATCAGGGTTGCCAGCCAGCAAAGCCCTTCGGGCATCAGAGACACGCTCCAATCAAGCCTCCCATAAAAGCCAGGGGATGTTGTCAACCAAAATGACACATTAGGAACCTGCAGGACCAGTAATGTGCTTGAACCCCAACAACCACACAACCAGGGCTGCTTGGCAGCAGTGTTTCCTGTCTACCCATCAAAGAGGAATGGCTTGCTTCTTGGCCAACTTCTGTGTAAGCCATGTAATGGCCAGGCAAAAGCAGATCCCAAAGAAAGCATCACCACATCAAAGCATACCCCAGGGTGTCTGCATTCTTTCAATAAAGCCTTCATTTTTCTATAGGGGCAGGCAACTCTATTCCACCTGGCTACCATGTTTGACAATTTTTAAAGCCATTTTGTTTTCTGAGTTGTAAGTCTGTAGAGATTCAGCAGCCATGAATTCTTGGTCCTCTGTTAGTTGCTGAATCTTTTATTTGGGAGTATTTACTGAGACATCACATGACAATATCATTTTTCTAGATTCATTTTTTCCAGTGTAGGTTTAGTATTTATCTGGCTTTGCCTAACCAGCTATTCCATGGTTAAAATACTGACATCCTTCATTCATAAATAGTGAATTCCCAAGACAGCTGCATTCTAAAGTCCTCCACAGTCTTGGGTACCCAGCTCTGCTCCTGAGACTTGTGGAACTAATGTTGACAGAGCAGGGGTCACAGGTGTCTATTCGGATTGCCCTGAACCTATGCTATACTAGTCGTTAATTATTTTGAACGTACCCATGTGTCTAACTCCAAATCAACAATTATACCTTATTTGGACATGTATTCCTTCTGACATAAAGAAAGTGATGCACCGGGATTGGAATTGGACCAAGGTCTGAATGTCATAGTCAGGACTGCTGGAAACAGGACTGGTACTTAAGCAGAGATGCTGCATTTTTCTGTGCTTTGGCCTTTTCTCCAATAGAGGGACACCAACAGATAGGAAGTTTTGGCTGATTTGTGTACACTTCAATCAACATCCAGAGCAGTGATCAGTCAGAGCACAGAAGCCACTCAGTACACAAATTTACCTCAAATTCCTTGATCTTTTGGACTAGGTTTTGCTTAACTTGATAAACCTGGGCAAATCTAAAGCTCTTCAGGGTTTTCCAGTATTGACACATTTTTAATTATTAAATGTCCTTATACGTGTAGCCACAGAGGGAAGCATATCCATAATGGCCAACATTGCTGAAGTTCCAATTTACACAGCATAGGGATATTTACAGTCTTTTTTCTGGGACCTATAAGCATTTTAGTTTCTTCAAAAGACAAGGAACTTCATTTCCAGAAAATGAGCCTCCTACTTTACACCATTCTGCTCATTCAGCAGAAGCCACTCTAGGGTCTCAGCCAATGGGGGAAAAACACAGAGGAAATGTTATTCAGATGTCACAGTGCTTCACCATGTCCACCACCATGTCCACTATATTCTGAGAGGTCCAGGGCATAAAATGGGGTCAGGAGCAGGAAAGCACCCTCAGCAGGTCTTGAGAATCAGAAAAGCCATGTGCATGTTCTTTAGTCTCCTAAGAAAGGCCATTTATGTGGTTTTGTTTTGTTTTGTTTTTTTCAGAACCAAGGACTGAACTCAGGCCCTTGCGCTTGCCAGGGAAGAGCTTATTCTGCTGAGCCATCTGCCCGGCTCCTAAAAAAGCCATTTATGAAGAGTGAGAGCATGTCAGGTAGATGCAAGGCCAAGCCACTGGTCCAGGTACTGCCTTGGCAGCCAGAGCTTGGACTCACCCCCTCTCACAGCCCTCAACTCACCCATCCTTTCCCCTATATACTAGCCAGCCTGCTCACCTGGAAGATGTTTCCCATCATCGACATCTCAAGGGATAGAGGTTGAATGCTCAAAAGCCATGAAGTCTATGAAGGAAAACTTGGAATGTGTGACATTTGAAAATTAGTTCTTTTCACTGTTTACAAACTTGCATCAGCCTGTGACTCTATGTCGGATATGCAAATCTATTGGCTTCTCTTGATTTTTTTTGAGGACCAATGAGGCTTTGAACACATGTTCTAAAATGAGATCTCCTTCCCACAGCATTTATGTTCCTGAGTTTTGCCTGTCTGTTCAATTCTTGTTTTTCAGTTCTTCAGCTGAGACAGCAGAAGAAATGGTTTACCATAAACATCATACACTGGGCCATAAGGGAATTTAGAACTGAATGTCTCCGGTCTGGAGTGTCACATGTCCAGGGCAAAGGACCAGCAAAGATTGTTTGAGTATACACAAGGTGAGTGAGTCTCTCAGAGCTGATGTCTATGATCGGATGGAGATGGAAGTTCTAGGCTCACTGAGAGGAAATACTAGACCATCGCATGCTGCCTGACAACTGGTACCAATGTCCCCAGGCTCCAGCATTCCTGATTTCTCCACAGTAGACCTCGCTAGTTCACAGGCCAGCAGTTTCCTGGGATGTCTGCTCCATCTTGCTTCTTCTGTGTTTCAGCCTGCACTCTCATGTCTTCTTCTACTTGGTTCTCACAGCATAGAGAAGATGACCCTCAGGTCAAGAGCTGTACATTTCAATTCTCATGACACAGAGGCCACGGGACACCACCTACTGTGCCTCACAATTACACTTTGTTTTTAACCCCTTTCATCCCTGCATTGCCACGCAGCTTGATAACTTTAATTAATACTCCTTTGCAAGTGTCATTATCCATGTGTTCAGGTTTGAGAAACCAAGTCACCTACAGATCCACAGGTTGAGTCAGTGTGAGAGGGGCTGAGTCTGACCTCCAGCTGCCGAGTAAGTGCCTGGACCAGTGGCCTGGCCTCACATTCACCACAAGGGCAGTCTCTATGGGAAGCTCCTTGCTTTTGTTCTGAGCCAGCCCCAGGCCTCCTCTGTGGTCTTGGTCTTGCTCCATAGCTAACAAGGCTGTTGTCAGCCCACGTGAGGGCAAAACAAGGAAAGGGAAGAGCTAGAGCACGAGTTAGTGCACATCTGTGGACCCAAGACTACAAGAATTTCAGCCTCTAGGCACACACCAGGCAGTAGACCTCAGGCTAGACAGAGTTCAGGAATCCATTTTCTCAGCACAGTGACTTGGCACAGTGAACAGCTGCATATGCACAACCACACGTGGGTACCACTAAAGAACAGCGTTTAACACATAATGGGAAGCAGAAGGGGATCTGAGATAGATTTGAAAGAAATGAAGCCTGAATTGGTTCTTATTAGAGATTCATTCATCGAAATGGACAGGAGAACATGAAGTGATATTTTAGGCAGGGGGAACAACAGGAATAAAAGCAAAGAGACAACGAGAAGCACTTTATTGTTGAGCAATGCAAACAATATGGTGTGGCACAAGCCCTACCCATTGGGCAGGGGTTAGGGAAGGTAGAAACTTGTCCCATTCTCATACCAACCCTGGTAGTCAATTCCACTCAACTAAGAGATGATGACAACATGTTGACTTTTTTATATTAAGCCTGACTTCAACTTCATGCTCCCTCCTCTGTTCCACTCTGGGTGGTGCCGGTGTTTGAAACCCTCAGGACTAATGACCTAACACATCATTGGTTCTCACCATTCCTTCCTGGTCACCAGGATTAGATTGTAATCCTCTGTCCAAATGAGTTCTTGTTTATGGGTCAAAGATACTAAATGGAAAGGTTTTTTTCTTTCTCTTCTTCTTCTTCTTCTTCTTCTTCTTCTTCTTCTTCTTCTTCTTCTTCTTCTTCTTCTTCTTCTTCTTCTTTCTTCTTCAATTTTTTGATTTTTTTTAAGACAGGGTTTCACTATGGAGTCCAGGCTGGTCATGAATTCATGGCAATCCTCCTGCCCCCACCTCTCAAGTGCTGGGATTACAGGCATGCACCACTGTAACTGGTGAAAGATCAATTTTTTTTCAAACTTCTCTGGTCTCAGCTTGCTCTGAAGTGTCAGGATGAGGTTCATTCAATGATTCCACCAGAAGAAACGGGTTTAATATCACCACTCTCCTCGTGCTATAGTTCTGCTGACAATGGAACAGTACACCATTTTATTTCAAAGTGAACATTCGTAAGTATAACTTTGCTTTAGAAATCCAATTTGCGTTTGGTTTTGTTGATCAAATGTCATGAATGCAGAAAACATTTATTTTCTTTCTTTGTTTTTTTTTTTTTTGTACCAGGAATCTAACTCAGGACCATGCCCTTGCCAGGCAGGCATTTATGCCGCTGAGCTATATCCCAGGCCCTATTTTCCCATTTTGTAATTGAGAAAAACAGAATGGCTGTATTTCCAATAAAGCACACAAATTTATAAATTAAAACCCAAACCTAAACCTGAAAACTCCTTAATAGATCTCTAGTATTTTACTCCCAGTCTGCATTCCTTTCAAGTATTTTATTTGTTTAATAAGCATTTTTAGCACCTGGTATGGATCATAAAAGAGATGTGATCTGAGGTTTTATTAGAGAGAAAAATATAGAAATAGATAAATTAAATCCTAGAACAGAAACGGGAAACATGGATGAGAATCAGGACTAGCTTGGCTGACAGCTGGGAAAGCCTTGAAGGAGGATGTGGATTATCATCCAGCTCTCAGCAGCTGAGAGCTTTTCTGAGTGTGTGGACAGTAATTTCAGAAAGGAGAAACCAGCAGGTTGTGAAAGAGCCTGAAGTTTCAGGAAAACCCAAGCTATTTCATCCAAACGCCTGTGGGGAAGGCTCAATGAGCAGAGTGCCCTGAGCTGGGCTGTCAGCATAGGTTAGAACTGAACTAAGGTCAGACCTGTGCTCACGTGCAATTTTTCAAAACCTATTTCTGGCCATATATGCCTTAGTTTGGCCTCTATGACTAAATATCACAATCTGGGTAGTACAGAAATTTACTTCCCACAGTTCTAAGAGATAGAAAGTGGAATGTCCAAGAGCAAGGTGCCCCAGACATGGTGTCTGCTGAGGAGCCATTTCCTGGTTCTTAGAAGGCTATTTCTAGCTATGTCCACACATAGTGGAAGGCTAAGACAGTTCTCTGTGGGTTCTGCCATAAGGGTGCTCCTCCTACTTATAAAGCCTCTACCCTTGAAGCCAATTAGATCTCAAAAGCTGTCCTAAAGTCAGCGGAATGATTAGGCTTTCAACATAGCAATTTTGGAAGGACATAGATATTCAAACCATGTCACACTCTAGAACGAGGGATTTCACAGGTGGAGCCAAAACAATCCCCTAAGGAGACAATAGTGATTAAAACATTACGGTGGAGGGCTGGAGAGATGGCTCAGTGGTCTAAAGCACCTACTTGGAACAAGTTTGGCAAAGCACAGGGACTGCGGTTCAATCCCCCAGCACCACATGCCAGCCAGCCCCGCCCCCTGGTGAGCTGAGCTGGCCACACACACACACACACACACACACACAATGAATAAATAAATAAATAAAAATTAAAAAAAAAAACATTACGGTGGAGATAGTCATCAAGTAGACTCTTTTGGGATTCTATTTTATTTTATTTTTTGACTAATAGAAAAAAGAGGAGAATGAGAAGAGTTCAAGATTGGATTTTCTGGGCTGGAGAGATGGCTCAGTGGTCTAAAGCACCTACTTGAAACAAGCTTGGCAAAGCACAGGGACCACGGTTCGATCCCCAGCACCACATGCCAGCCAGCCCCGCCCCCTGGTGGGCTGAGCTGGCCACACACACACACAATAAATGTAATAAATAAAAATAAATATTTAAAAAAATAAAATAAAAAGATTGGATTTTCTTACCTGGGGAGAAAGGAGGGATAAAACCATGAACTAAGATCAATTATACTAGGAATAGAGGTTACAAAAAAGTCTATAATAATGGGAGTGGGCCAGGGAGATGGCTCAGTAGAATAAGCACTAGCCTGGCAAGCGCAAGGGCCTGACTTCAATCCTTTGTTCTGCCAAAAAATAAATAAATAAATATAGTAATGGGAGTTTTTAATGTAAAAAGACTTTAATGTAAAACTTTAAGAGACAGAGCCCAGTGGGAGGTTCTTAAGTCACTGTGGCAGTGCCCTTGGAAGAGGTGATGACACCAGAACCTCTGTGGCTTCCTGTTTGGAGAGGCATTTTAAATGTATTAATTTTGAAGTGTCTAAAGACCATCTACTACTCATTAGCCATAGTTTTAGCTTGTCCCCCCGGTGGTTAATATGTTGGAGGTTTTGCCTTCTGCATGGTGGTAGTGATATAGGGGAATAAGTGTAACTCCCAACCTGCTCGATGTCAGATACACTAAGTTCATGTTCCCCAAAACTGACAAATGAATCTAAGGCACAATGGAGGTTAAGAGTAGGAAAGATTTATTGAGAGAGATAGATCCTGAGAGACAGAAGGGGACCCAAAAGTGGGTTACCAATAAGCCCACTTCTAAAAGTTTTAAAGAGCAAACTTACTAGGTAAATTCAAAATCAGGAGGTGGGTACAAAGTGGCTTGAAACTGTGGTCAACCAATAACATTACAAGTACAGCACTTAGGTAATATTGATCCAAAAGAGAAGCAGACCACATAGCAAGTGTACATGGAAAAAACAAGACCTTTTTAGGAAGAGATGGATCAGGAGGTCCTGGTCACCCGCTTGAATGACTGATGGCTATCTAGACTTTATTGGACCAGGTGACACCAATCATAGTATAACTGTGAATTTATTGCATGTCCCTCAGGGAGGCATGGTGGCCTGGTCATTCCGTGTTTATCCTGAGGCCTGGCCTTCAACAGATGTACCTTCAACTTCAGTGCTGATGTGTTCTCATCTTCTACACTGACTCCTTCAAGGGCCTCGTCCTGTCTGGCTGCCTATAATAGGTCTATCTAACTTATCTGTCTATACTAGAGGAGCTGGTAAAACTTTAAGAGATGGAGCCCAGTGGGAGGTTCTTAGGTCTCTGCTGGGGTACCTTTGGAAGGGGTGATAGCACCAGAGCCTCTGTGGCTTCCTCTTTAAAGACGTGCTCTCTCACTCCTGCTCACACGTGCTTTAGCAGCACTAAGACCCACACCTGAGTCCGCAATGTACTCTTTGAACTTTCAGCTTCCTAAATTGTAAAATAAATAAACTTATTTTCTTTATAATGTTAGCTCATCTTAAATATTTCATTATAAAATCAGGAAAATGAAAGAAAATTTGAGTCTGAGCTTAAGAAAAGATCAATGCTAGAAATAGAGATATGGGGATTATTATAAATTGCACTGTATGAAATTCTGGCCTGTCATCAAATTTTATCTAAAAATGATAATTTCATTAAGGATAACATTTTATATGAGAAAATATATAGAAAAAATACTACTACTGGTAGGTTAGGATCTATAAAACATTGACCTTTACAGGTAAACAAAGGAAGAAAAACTTGAAGAAAACTGCAAAGAATTGGTAGGAGATAGAGCTGTAGGGAAAATTCAAGATAGAACAATGATATAGAGGCCATAGTAAGAAAGTTTATGATAGAAGAGCTGGTGTTCAGGAGCCTCAAGTACTAAAAAAGAGTACAATTAGGAGAACAGAAACTAGGACAGTGAGTCTGTCAGGTGGGAGGTAAGGGTCATCTCAGCAGAAATGATAGCTGAATGATTTCATAGCTAGAAGACCAAAGGAGAAGATCTGTGTTTGACTTACTTTTGTGTTTTGTTTTTTAAGAGTTGAGGAGATTTGTACACATTTGTGTGCAAAAGGAAGAAACCAGAGAAAAGAAAGCAATTGAAGATTTAAGAGAAGAGTAATCTAGAGAGCTAGGTCCCAAAGGAAGCACAAAGAACAGGCTTGAGTACACAGGAAGAAAGGTTCTCCCTCTGACAGAAGGGAGAGAGGCTGTTGGTGAAAGGCAGTTCTGTGTGCCTGTCTATCACGTACACTTTCACACATCCGCTCAAGTTGCATTTATTAGTGCTATTACATTGACATGGGACAAAGACCTTTTCAAAGAGAAAGAGTTCAAAGGTGCTGCTGACCAAAACATTTCTCCAGAGGCCGCCTTTATGCATGTTGGGCTCCTCCCTTTTTTTTTTCTTGGCGGAACCGGGTATTGAACTCAGGCCCTTGAGCTTGCCAGGGAAGCGCTTATTCTACTGAACCATCTCCCCAGCCTGGCTCCTCCCTTAAAGGCTGGGACATCAGAACTAGAGCCCCGCTGTGATGGTTCACCTTGACTGCCAACTTGCCTCGATTAATAGAGTGGCACTCAGCAGATTAGTTAAACACACTTCTGGTATGGTTGTTTCCCGAGATGATTGCTGCATAAGCCAGCTAACTAATGCACAAGTGCACACACACGATGAAGAGTAGTAGGCATCTGTACAACTGTCGCTCACAGTAAGACAAAATTGCATCCCCAAAGGTTATGAGAAAACAGATACTGTTAACACGGAGTAGCATCAAGAGAACTTGTACTAGTCATTTGAGATAAATGAAACAGTGATAAAAATTTTCTAGCACAGCAAGAAATTTTTAGTTTAGCTCCTGCCTTTTGCCCTCAGATTCCCTCTTTTTCATATAATCTCTGGCACATTTCTTATACTGGTAAGCTATTTTGTTACTATGGAAACCATGGGGTCTACATAAACCTCAAAGATGGTGTCAACTTACAAAGTGATTTGAAACTCACTTTGCGACTTGATAAAAACACCTAAAAGAATTACCATCTCCCAATATTGTGATGTGCCCACATACACACATAACTGGGAATGTGCCTAGTTTTAATCAGGGAGGGTACATGCATAGGCAAGAGTAGTGAATGAAGAAATACCTCACAGATACTGCTCCCAATGAAAACAGAGCTCGGTTAGGAAATTCCAGGCTTATAGTATCATGGTAATTATGAATTTTAATGTGTGGACTTTAGCCCTCCAGTGCAAACTTTGTCTCATTTGTGCAGCACTTAAATCCTAGCTTTCTGAGAGAGTTTTTAAGAAAGATTTAAAAACATCTGTGGAGAGTTTTTCTTTTCTTTTAGAGGCCTTTCTGGCTAAGGTAAAGCCTAAAGGAGTGCTGCACTGGGGTCCTTCCTAGGCCTTGGGATCCTGGATTCTCCCACTGGAGAGCTCGCTCTCATTTTCAAAGCCAAGCTCTGTCTTCAGCCTAGCACATATGTTTCTGATCTCATCATCTGGCTGTAGGTCTGTGTATGACTCGGGGGCAGTGGAATCTGCCCTAAGACTCTGAAATCGCTTACTACACTGATAACTGGGTGAGGTCCAGGGCCAGGACCTGGGAACCCACAGCCCGAAATCTACCTCAGCTGTTTATTTCAGGAAAACCAACAAATCTGTGGGAGCTGTTACATAACAAAGACAGAGGAGGCAGGGTGAGTGGGGTGGAGGGCTAGCCACTCTGCTCCCTGGCCCCCTGTGTGTATCATCACAGCAACGCTCTGGAGAATATTCCTGCTAGCTAATAAGAAAGCGTAATTACATGCTTCAGAGCTGCTGAGAGTCCCACTTTCCAAACAAATGACTGTCCTGTGGAAAGGTGGCACCACTTGTGATCAAAGTGAGATTCTTCCCCCTGAACACGCATAAACAGTGGTTTAAGAAGCAGCCAGAAGATGGTCCTATTAATGATTTCATTCCTTTGACAATTTAACCATGTTGTTCCGTGAGGAGCAAGATTCCTAACACAGAATTAAAATGTAACATCTTCAAAACTAAATATTATAAATCCCCCTCAGAAAAAGAGTTGTTCAAAAGTTCAGAACGTGCCAACTTAAAACAGACTTCCACGTAGCAGGGTTAGATTTGTTCATTCATTCACATGTTCATATTCTTCACGTCCAACACAATTAATGAAGGTGGGGAGAGACTGAACTGTCTCCCTGAGTTACGTGATGGTTTCACTGAGTGTGGCAGCAGAGTACAGCTCCACGAGTGTGTGCCGACTTATGTTCTCTGGAGGAGAAGGTCTTTCTGGCAATTATCATACCAACATTCTTCAAACTCCAGCAGAAAGTCATGGACAGCAGTTGTTGCAGGGGCAGAAAAAAGAGCAACACTTAGCATTTCAAAAATGCAAATCTTGGAACACTTCTGTTTACAAAGCATTGACGCCTGATTGCACAGGGAAAGAAACTAAAACCAAAATAGATCCACAGGTTTTCACAACTCAGAGTCTCTGTTCAGATGGGACATCTCAAAGCCCAGACTATTCTGTGCCTGCTAAATCAGGTTGTGCTTCAGAGCACACTGACTCGCTTCTACGGTATCTCTAAGTGTGGTTACTTATATCCCAGCACACTAAACTCTCAGCTGTACTCAGATTGCCCTGAATAGGAGGACATGCGTTCACATAAGAACATCACCCCATTGTGAGTGAGGTTCTTTAGATGATGTGGGCTCTATCATGTAGAAATGAAAATTGTCTATAGCTGTTAAAAAAAATTATATCCTTGAGAGAAAACAAAGCAACCTGGGGCTCACATAACCATTTGCCACGTCCCCACAGAGGATCAGAGACTCGTAGAAATTCTGAGGTGGAATCTAGTAACTTCCTTGGCAGTTACTCATTTTACTTTGATGATGGAAAATATGACTTTTTTTTCCCACTGAAACTCTAATCTTTGCCAGTAAATACCAAACATAAGGAGGCTGAGTCATTTTCCTCAAGCAAGTTTGTGTTTTGATGCTTAGTCAACTGAGAAATTTTGGAAAATCTTATTATGAGTGTGTAAACGTGTACATAAGCATGTACACACACATTCATGACTGAGGGTTTTTGCTGAGAGACAGATGAACTATAGAAAAGAGGAGAGAAGGAAGAAAAGTATATTTATCCTAATACCAATTTCAACTAAGTAAATCATATATTTAACCTGTGCCTTAAAGAAAACTGCCATTATATTGACAGGAATGACCATACACTGTGCTGGTAGGTAGTTCTCTCTCGAAAACTGCCTTGGAAGATGGAGCATATTTTGTTTAGACCAAGCTCCTCAAGGACTGAGTATTTTCCTCTTCTCTGTGACGGACCCTTCCACTATCAGACCCTTCCACTATCAGAAGAGGTATCTACAGTTCCCCTGTACTATCATGGAGTAGTTTTGAAATGTCCAGCCATCTAGACAGATTCAGGGAACTTAAAGACATCACATCTGTGTGGCTTGATGGTGAAAGCATTCTTATTTATTTATTTTTTTAATGTATTTAGTACAGGGTCTACAAGGTCTCACTACACAGATCGGACTCCTGGTGATCCTTCCTGTTTTTCAGCCTCCCAAGCACTGGAATTACCAGCACGTGCTACCTCGCCCAGTCTCATTAGCACATCTCAGCATACCCCGGGGGCAGGGCCAGCACAGTAGGCCGGGGCTTGAACCCCTGGTCCGTGTCTGCCTAAGCAGGTGCTTTAATGAGGTAAGCTATCTGGCTGGCCCAGACAGTTGAAAGGGTTCTTTAGCTAAATAACCTTAGCACCTACTGAAGTTCAGGTGCAGATCTACAAAGGTTGGATTTATCCAGTTGTGCCTGGCTTGGGTCTGGCTGCTGTGCTCAGCTCCTTCCTGCTGCTGCCCTTGCGGGTGAACCTGTTGTGCCCCCTCTGGCAAGATGTTCTGCTTCTGGACTAGCTGGGTGGTTCTGTCCCCTACACTCTCTGCAGGGATTGCAGCTGCAGGGTTTCACCCCAGCCCTGTATGCCAGACCTGAGCTGAGTCTGGAGGGGACAAGGTAGAGTACCGGAGAGAGGCAGTTCTCCCACACATTCACTGGGCCTGGGCTAGGACTGGATCTGGGGGTTCCCAGAACATGACAGAAATTCCTACTCGGTGGGCAGGGTGGGGGTGGGGTACTACAGATTGGTGGAGAGCGTCCCAATGGGGTGAAAGAGGGTCTCACCCACGCTGCTCCTGGGCTGGGACCGGTAGGTCCCTCCGGTGCAGGGTAGCTGGAAGCTCTCCCACACACTCACCAGCTAGCTAAATAAATAGTAATGAAGCAAGGCTAAGCCACGGCAAAGGAACACTTCACCCCTCCTTTTTTTCTTTTTTCTTTTTATTAATTAATTTTGTGTGTGCGCGCGCGTGTGTGTGTGTGTGTGTGTGTGTGTAACCAGGGATTGAACTCAGGCCCTTGTGCTTGCCAGGCCAGTGCTTATTCTACTGAGCCATCTCTCCAGCCCCTTGTGTGTGTGTGTGTGTATGTATGTGTGTGTGTGTGTGTGTGTGTGTGTGTGCGTGTTTTAATATTCCACATATTAGAAAGAACACAACTGCTTGTCTTTCACAGTCGAGCTTATTTTGCTCAACACGATGCTCTCTTGCGCCAACCATTTGATTGCAAATGACAAAATTTCCTTCTTTCTTGTGACTCAGTAATGCTCTGCTGTGTACATGTACCACATTTTCTTCATTCGTTAATCTACGCAGTGTTCCGTATCTTGGCAGTTGTGAAGTGCACCCAATAAGCGTGGACACATAGATGTCCCTATACATGCTGACTTCAATGGATTTTACATGTATGCTATGGAGTACTATAGCTAGATGAAATGGTACCTCTATTTTTAGTTTTTGAGGCATCTCCATGTGACTTCCACAGTGGCTGCACCAATTTACATTCCCTCCAGCAGTGTGGAAGTGTTCTTTTTCACCCATGTCCTTGCCAGCATTTATTGTTTTAGGCACTTTTGGATGATAGCCATGCTGATTGGACTGAGACAGAACATCACTGTTGCTTTGATTTGCATTCCCTTAATAGCTACAGATGTTAAACATTTTTCATATAATTATCAGCCATTTATATTTCTTTTTTTGAGAAGTATTTGTTCAGTTCACATGCCTGTTTATTCATTAGGTTATTTGATTGATTTCTGTTAAGTTTTTGAGTTCTTTATATATTCTAGATTTTAATCCTCCATCCTAAGATGTACTGGCAAAGATTTTCTGTCCCTTTGTGGGCTCTTTTTTTTTTTTTTTTTTAAGTACTGGGGATTGAACTCAGGACCTTGCACTTGCCAGGCCAGGGCTTATGCTGCTGAGGTGTATCCCCAGCCCTGTGAGCTATCTCTTTACTCTGTTATTTCCCTTGTTGTGAAGAAATTTTTCAGTGATGAAGAGCCATTTGTTGATTCTTGCTATTATTTCCTGTGCTTTGAGAGTCTTATTCAGGAAGTTTTTGCTTGTGCCTATGCCTTCAGGTGTATCCCCTATTGTTTTCTTTTAGCAGGTTCAAGGTTTCACGTCTTCTTTATAGGTTATTTGTACATTTAGAATTGACTTTTGTGGTGGATGAAAGATAGGGATGTAATTTGTCTTCTATGACTGAATATTCAGTTTTCTCTGGATCACTTGTTAAAGACACTTCCACACCCCCCCCAAAAAACCCCCTATATTTTTAACCTCTTTGTCTAGAATCAGAGGGCTGTAGTTTTTTTCTGTCCTATATTCTGTTCCATTGATCTATATGTCTGTTTTTGTGCCAGTAAATATACTGTTTTTGTTACTGCAGCATTTTGGTATAATTTGAAATCAAGTATTGTGATGCCTACAGTCTTGTTCTTTTGGCTTAGGACCACTTTGGCTAATATGCATCTTTTCTGTTTCCGTATGAATTTTAGGGTTGTAGTTTTGTGAAGAATATCTCTTGACATCTTAATGGGGATTACATTGAATCTCTATGTCATTTGAATAAGGACTTTTTTTTTTTTTTTTTTTTTTTGCTCCTTGAATGCCTTCAGGGCACTTTTGCATGGCTGGAGTGTTGTGGGGATGGAACTACAGCAAACTGAGGCTGCCAGCAATGTGGAAGCAGCCACTTAAAGAACGGAGCTAGGGCTAGGCCCCCAAGAAATAGTCCTGAGGATTTTTTTTTTTTTTTTTTTTTTGAGACAGGGTTTCACTAAGCAGTTCAGGCTGGTCTTAAACTCATTTGTAGCCCAGGCTGGCCTCAAACTCACAGTGATCCTCTGGTCTCAGTCTTCCAAGTGCTGGGATTACAGGGTGTGCCACCATGCCCCTTCTATGTCATTTGAAATGTAGTCATTTTGACAATTTAATTCTGCCAATCCATGAACATGGAAGGTTTTTCCATTTTCTATTGTCTTCAGGTTTTTTCTTCAGTGTTCTCAAATTGTCACTGTAAAGATCTCTTACCTCTCTGGCTAGATAGATCCTGGGTATTTTATCTTATTTTAAACTATTGTGAATGGAATTTAGTCTGATATTTTTCTGAGCTAGTTCATTATTGGTATGCAGTAAAACTGCTGACTTTTAAATGTTGGTTTTTTATCCTGCCACATGGCTGAATTCACTTACCAACTCCAGAAGTCTTTTGGTTGTATCTTTAGGTTTTTTAAGTACAGGATCAAACCTTGTACAACAAGGACAATTTGATTTCTTTTTCAATTTGAAGCCCTCTTTGCTTCTTTTTGTCTTGTCTAATTCTCTAACTAAAGTTTCAAGAGCTTTGAATAAAAATGGTAAAACTGGGCACCATTGTCTCCTTCCTGAGTTTTTCCCAGTCACAGTGATGCTGGTCATGGGTTTGCTGTATATGGCTTTTACTATGTTGACAGGTGATCCTTCATTGCCTATTTTCTTTATGGTTTATATCACAAAGGCATGCTCAGTTTCGTCAGAGCCTTTCTCTGTACTAATCAAGAGGACTGTGTTCTGGATTCTGTTTCTGTGGTATACTACATTTACTTGTGTTAAGCTATGCTTGCCTCCCTGGAATGAAGCCAACATGACCATGGTGTATGATCTTTTCAATGTATTGTTGAATTCAGTGGGTATTTAATTAAGTATTTTTATCTATGTTCAATGAAGATATTGGTCAGTAGTTTTCCTTTCTGCCTGTCCTTTTCTGGTCTTTATATCAAGAGAACATTGGTCTAATAGAGTGAGTTTGGAAGCATTCCTCCCTTTTATATTTCATGAAATAGTGTGAAGAGCATTGGTTGAGTTCTTTAAGCGTTTGGTGTTATTTAGCCATGAACACATCTGGTCCTGGGATTTTGTTTCTTGGAAGACATTTTATTAGTACTTCCACCTCATTCCTTGTAATTGATATATTTAGGTCTTTTGTATCCTCTTGTTTCAGTTTTGGTAGGTCATAAGTGTTTAGGAATGTATCCATTCCTTTATGTTTTTGAGTTTATTTGAATATAATTTTAAAAGTAATCCCTAATAATGCTCTGAATTTCAGTGATGTCTATTGTAACATCCCCCTGTATTGATTTGAGTCATTTCTTTTTCTTTTGGTTATTTTGGCTACAAGTTTAGCAATTTGTTTATTTTTTCAAAAATAGCTCTTTACTTCATTGATGCTTTGTATTTTGTTTTACTTTATATCTCATTCTTTTCAGGTATTTCTTGCCTTCTTGCTTTGTTGTTTTTTTTGTTTGTTTTTTTGTTTTTTTTTTTTTTTTGGTTTTGGTTTGTTCTTGTTTTCTGAAGACTGTGAGATGCATCACTTATTTGTCATCTTCCTGGTTTTTCATCTAGGCACTGATAACTATAAACTTCCTTCTGAGAACTGCCTTTGCTCTATCCCAGAGAATATGACATGTTGTGATTAAATTTTCATTTGATTCTAGAATTTTGAAGTTTACTCCCTGATTTCTTCAGTGACTTACTAATTTGTCACAAGTGAATTATTTGATATCTATGTGTTTGTATAGTATATTTCTCTTTCTGTTGATTTCTAGTTTCATTCCACTATGATCTATTAAGATGCAAGAAGTTATCTTGATATTTTCATATTTGTAAAGGCTTGCTTTATGGACAATAATATGATCTATTTTAGAGACTTCCCCATGACTGACTGAGAAGAATGTGTATTCTGTAGTTGTGGAATGAAATGTTCTGTAGACATTGGTTAAGTCCTTTTGATCTAAGATGTGCTTTGTCTTCGATGTTTCTTTGCTTATATTTGTCTGGATGACATATATATTGGTAAAAGTGGAGTATTGAGGTCTGCCACTATTGTATTTGGATAGCCCTAAAAGTCTACCTCCTGCATGGTCCTGTTAAGTGAGACTTTACACTGAGTTTTTATTTGACTCACTGTGTTTTTCATTTCCAAATTTTTTGTTTAGTTCTTCTTTAGGTTCTCTTCCTCCTTATTGAATTGCTCCTTCATATCTTCCATTGCTTTCCTCAATTCATGCAGCTACGTATTTGTATCCCTTGGAAAAGATCAATCCTTTTTATAAATCAGCCTTTTGAATTCTTTGGCATTTCATCCTCTTCAATATCTTTGCATCCAGTAACTGACAAATTATGGATATTTGGAGGAGTCATGTTGCCTTGTTTTTAATACTTCTATATTGTCCTATATGTTCTACATTGAGACTTTGTATCCAGGAGGATAGAGAACTCTTCCACTTTTATTGGAGGGTCTTCTTGTTGTCCAGCCTGGTTTTGCAGGTCAATGGCACTAGGAAAATGAATCACAATAAAGTTTACAACACAGAGACAAACTAGATATTGACACAAGGTAAAAACCAGTTAAAAGCAAAAGCTATGCTGCCATTAGCAATAGAAATAAGTAATAATAAAGTAGATTCCAGATACCAGATATCAATATACTATAACAGTCAGCTATAAGCAAAAACTATACCACCCTTAACAATAGAAAATAAATCAGCCATAATCATATAGGCACCAAGGCAAACAAGATACTGACAAACAGTTGTTGGTTTTAGTGGGTCTTTACTATATGTCTGTACCTTGTTTGCTTTGGTGCCTATATAGTTATTGAAAATTTATTTATATCATCCTAATGGGTATGAAGTGGTATTTCACTGTACTTTTTTTTCTTTTTTTGGCAGAATGGGGAATTGAACTCAGATTCTTGCATTTGCCAGTCAAGCATTTATCCTACTGAGCCATCTTCCCGGCCCCTCATTATACTTTTGATTTGGATTTATCTAATGATTTTAATTTAAGCATACTTTCATGTTGTTATTGGTCATTTTTATATCTTCACTGGAGGAAGGTCTATTCAGATCCTTTGTGTATATTTTAAATGGATTGTATGGGTTTTCTCTTTTCTATTTTTTGGTGTTGTTTAGTTATGAGTTATTTGTACATGTTGTATATAGATAATTTATCACCTATTTCCAAAAAATTTCCCCTGCTCAGTGGATTGACTTTTCATTTTCTTGATATTGCTCTTTGATTCATAAATGTTTTCAATTTTGGCAAAGTCCAATTTATCTATTTTTTCCTTTGTTATGTGTATTTTTGATGTCATATCCAAGAAATCATTGTCAATTCTAGTGCCATAAATATTTCCCCCTTGTGTTTTTTAAGAGCTTTATAGTTTTAACTCTGATCTTAGGGCTTTGATCTATTTTGAGTTAATTTTATTTATTTTATTTTATTTATTTATTTTTTGGTGAAACCGGGAATTGAACTCATATCCTTGCACTTGCCAGCCAAGTGCTTTTTCTACTGAGCCATCTCCCCGGCCCATTGAGTTAATTTTAGTATACAGTGAAAGTTCAGATCATCAGAGGTCTGTTTTATTTATTTATTTATTTATTTATTTATTTATTTATTTGGTGGAACCAGGGATTGAACTCAGGTCATTGCACTTGCCAGGGAAGCACTTATTCCACTAAGTCATCCCCCTGGCTCCTAGAGGTCTTGAATAGAGGAGAAACATGATCTGACTTCCATTTCCATCTTGAAAAGATCATTCTTGGGCTGGCAGTATAGCTCAGTGGACTAAGCACTTGCTTAGGTAAGCGCAGGGGCCAGGGTTCAATCCCTAACATCACATGCCGTGCCAGCCCCACCCTCA
Source organism: Octodon degus (assembly GCF_000260255.1). Classification (NCBI taxonomy): domain Eukaryota; kingdom Metazoa; phylum Chordata; class Mammalia; order Rodentia; family Octodontidae; genus Octodon; species Octodon degus. The sequence goes on along the minus strand of NW_004524666.1, from coordinate 11,515,705 downwards.
GACATGCTGAGCCCAAGATAGAGTCCAGACGTGGTGACGCATGCCTGTAATCCCAGCACTAGGGAGGCAGAAATCAGGAGGATCACTATGAGTCCAAGCTGTGTAGTGAAACCCTGCACACACA
>NW_004524666.1:11507138-11515481 GCF_000260255.1 Octodon degus | reverse complement strand
AAATACCTTGAAAAAAAAAGATCACTCTTAGGATTTTCTGGAGAAACCTGCTGCCAACTGTGCTCTACCCAGTCCTTTCTATCAACAATAAATAGGGGCAGGTGAGATAGCTCAGCAGTCTAAAGTGCCTGCTTAGGAAAGCATGCAGGTACTGTGGTTCGATCCCGAGCACCACATGCTGCACCAGCCCGGCTCCAGGGCAGGCTGAGCCAGCCACACAAACAACAATAACAACAACAACAGCAACAATAGGTAGATTCCAAAACCACATCTCAGCCTGCGTTTACTCATTTTATCTTTGCTTAGCAATTGTCTAATGAACTTGACAGCAGTTTTGCATCACTGTGTGATACCTCCTGCTCCTCAGACACCTTAGACACATAGTACTTTTTTTTTGTTTTGGTTTTTTTTTTTTTTTGGTGGAACCGGGGATTGAACTCAGGCCCTTGCACTTGCCAGGGAAGCGCTTATTCCACTGAGCCATCTCCCCGGCCACATAGTACTTTTGTCTACAGTCATGTTATGCTTTAAGATCACTCAGTGCTCAGATATATACTGAACTAGTATTTATTGAGTGCCTATTTGGAGCCAGGTATTTTCACAAGTCACAGAAATACAGTGCTGAGAAAGGAAGACCCAGCCCTCCCCAAGCATGCATTCTTGCTGTGTAAAACTCTACCAGACAAATGGCCTTCATACCCGATGATTATATATAGAACAATTGGGATTAACTTTTGTGAAGGAGAAACAATCAGGCTTACTATTCTCAGCCATAACCCAAGACTCTATTGAGACACTACAGTTAATAATACTGTAATTCATAGAAAACTCTGCTGTGTAAGCATAGGGGTGTGTGTGTGTGTGTGTTTGTATTCACATTCAGCAAACCATGTTCATGGATTCATTCCATCCTACTTTGATTACATTTACACCCTGCTGTGTTCCAAGCACTGTCCTGAAAACCAGTGCATGAAGTGATGCTGGAGAGGAAGGCAAGGAGCAGATCGTGGAGTGCCACATAAACTGCGGGAAAGTGTGCTTGGAGTATTGTCTAGAGTTAAGTCATTCCGGCTGCGTTCTACAGTGTGATTCTCAACCTGGGTACACCTTACAACCACCTAGGGGATCTTTTCAGATGCCAACACCTGGGTCGTAATTCCAGAGATTTTAATTTATTTGGTCTGACGTGGGACCAGGGCATTCCTAAATTTAAAGTTTCCTAAGACCTTCTAAACTGCAGCTCAAGCTGGACCCTGTGCTGGGGAGCTTTGTGGCTGCAGGCACCTATGCACGAATGTATCAAAGCAATTCAGGGTACTTATTTTTATCTAAAAATAGTTTTCATTGTTTCATGTTTTTCAGAACAAAAGCAACATCTGTTCATCGTACAGAGCATTGTTAACACAGAGCAGAGTGACATCACCCCAAATTCCATTGCCCAGAGATTTCTGCTATCAACATTTTGGTGTATTTTCTTTCTAGGCATATGGTTGTTCTTTTTCTCCAAGATGGAGTCTAACTGTTTCAATCATTTAATGATGTGTTATAAAAGATTACCTGGTGTCCATTGCTAGCTCTTTTGACCATGCCTGCAGGTAACATCTCAGCTGCACACATGTAACAAAGGGATGGTTCTGTCCAGACAGGTGCATTTGCTTAAAGATTAATTTTAGTTAAAAGAGTCTTAGGCTTTCCTGACCTCCAATCTCATTTCTCTGTCATTCATCAGCCACAGAGAGCACCCACACTCAGGACTTGCCTTGAACTCTACTTGCTAATATTTTCCAAACTGACAACAATTTTCTGGTTGTCAGAGATAATATCTACAGAGGATCACCTGAAGGACACAGCTTTATTTATTTCTCTGTGTACTGTATTCTAGAATCAACCCATACAGCGCGTCAGACCTTGGAGGATTACATACTTCAAGTATGCTACTGCAGCTTTTCGTAAAGATGCTGTTACAAGTTGAACTTCAGCTGCGTACTGTCGGCCTAAGTAGAAGTAGAAGCACATCATAACAAACGGTTCTCTTAAGTTTCTTATCATACAATAAAAACAGACACATTAACAAGCTGAATATCATTTGCTTAGGTTGTTTAGGATTCTCTTTCTGAAAACCAATAAAAATCTTCAGAAAAACAGCACAGTTCTTACTACTTTCCTTAATCCCACGGACCTCACTACTCTTAATTGTTTCCATCTTTAGCTGCTAGGAAACTCAGTAACATTGTAGGCTTAACTAGCAATTATGCCTAACCAAGGTATGCATCTCTTCCTAGCTCTGGCTTTATGTCTTGCTACTTTCATTACCCTTAAACTATATTAACATTTCATGTTAGAAAGACTTTGGGAGTTCTTTGCAGGAGAATAGAAAATAACAAAGGAAGGAAAGAGAAACTATACAAAATGTAAGAAGGAGGAGGAAAAGAGAGGAGAATGATAGGAGGGAAAGAAAAAGGCCAACAAGCAGAAAGACGATAAAGGGAAGCCTGAAATGGTTTAAAAATATCAAAAAATCTTACGGACTGGAGGCATCCCTTTCTGCCTGCCGAGGCTGGTCAGTGTTCTCAGGAAGCGCACACTGGGGTGGTACCTGAAGCACATCAGCTAATTTCGTCTTCATAATAACTGTGAGGAAAATACTATCAATATATTCATATCTCAGATGAAAAACAAAAGCAGGAAGAGAGAGGAAATAACTTGCCCGCATTCACACTGTGAGTGGTGAAGATGGTTTTCAACTCATGTTTGCTATAAATTGGAGCCTGTAGTTTAAGGTTAGTCGTGTGTGTGTGTGTGTGTGTGTGTGTGTGTGTGTTTTACTGAGGACTGAGATCGAACCCAGAGAGCCCTGAGTGATACCCCAGCCTTTTTTATTTTTCATTTTGAGATACATTCTCACTAAGCTGCCCAGGTTGACCTCAAATTTGTCACCCCCCTGCCTCAGCCTCCCAAGTAGCTGAGATCACAGGTGCTTACCACCAGGCTCAACTTAATCTGATTACTTTTAAATATACCTTAAAATCTTCTAGAAAAATCAAAACTCCAGCGCTACCTCTCCTTATGTTAACTCTACACCTTAGCATTGCCAGTGTCTGCTTCACTCTGTCTGCGTGATGGAAGATGACTTCCCCTCACCCATCTGTTTCCATCACCCCCAAGAAGTATAATTCCACTAAAAATGAGAGCGGAAGTGGAGGAGATAGCACAGACTGCCGGGCAGGAAGAGCCAGCAGGAAAGCCAGAAGGCCAAGGGGAAGGCTGACAAGACAGAAGGAAAAGAGTGAGCGACGGGCGAGCAGACGGGAAGAGGCTCTTGCAAAGGGCTGAAACCTTGACTGAAGGCCAGCGAAAAAACTAAGACGGTCCTGGCAGGAAGCCTGGCCTGAGACGTTGCGCAGGAGAGCTGAAATAACCACAAGGCGTTCTGGAAGCAATGGGTGCTGAGGAGAGAGAGCGAGGGCCTTTTCTCACGCTGCTCCCGCCTGTGGGTCCCCGGCTTGTCACGGGGTGACTGAGCAGCGCGAGGGCCGCAGGGCCTGACTCCTAGCACACCAATCAAAACCAGCCTATGGTTGAAAATAACAGAGATTGAAGTAATTGTTTCTATTTTTACTAAGACAGTTTTTCCCCCTTATCTCCAGTGATGCAATTGCTCTACAGAATCTCAGTTTCCAGTTGTTCTCAGATCTTAGTAAAACTCAATATATTAAAAAACCCTCTAGGTCCCCACAGGAACTTCCTACTAACGCACACGAGGAGGTGCAGTTTCGGGCTCACGGGTAACAGCTGCCCCGGGCAGTTGCCTCTTCTTCACCAACGCACTGCTGCTCCTGCTGCTCCGCTGGAGGCTTGCTGCTTCAGTTAGCTGTGAAGCAAAAACTCGGCCTTTCCCTCTGGGGAGGGGGATGTAAACTACACTGCAGCTAGACCTGTTTTCCAAGTCAGGGCCAGGGAGATGGCTCAGTGGAATAAGTGCTTGCCTGGCAAGTGCAGGGACCTGAGTTCAATCTCCAGTTCCGCAAAAAAAAAAAAAAAAAAAAAAAAAGAATATTTCCAAGTTATTGCTCAGTCAGAAGATTGTAGAGTCAAAAGTTTCCACTCAGGAAAGCACCCAAAAACCTAGCGTTCATACCCAGAATGAAAAAATGACGATTCTTTCATCCTGAAATGTTTTATTTTGAAATATTTCAAACCTACAGAATGAGCACAGGAGAGTACAGTGAGAATCCACACACCCTTCACCTGCATCCATCACTTAACATTTTGCCACAGCAATGCCTTCTGTGTGCACATGCAACACATTTATGTGCATGTATGTTCACATTCATTCTTTGCTGAAACCTTGAGCTTGCGGAGTTATGTGCACGTATTATAATGCTTTACCTACACATGTGTATTTCTTACAAACAATGACATGCTTGTAACTACAGAAGAATCATCATGCTCATGTGGTTTCACAATTGATACACTGGGCTGAGGAGGTAGCTCAGTGGCAAAAGCACCTGCCTGGCAACCTCAAGATCCTGAGTTCTAACTGCAGTAACTGCAAAATAAATAAATAAATAAATAAATAAATAAATAAATAAATAAGGTGGTTCAAAATTGACATACCGTTATCTCACATACAATTCATTTATCTTAGTAATGTCTACTACATCTGATCTTCTACCATCCAAAATTTTAACAGGGAGCAATCCTTGTAATTGATCATTACGTATCTTTTAGGCTCATTTCATCTAACACTCAGCTTTTCCTACCTCAGCCTCCTGAGAAACTGTCATTTTATAGACCAAAACTAATACATTGAACATGGTGTATCCTTCCTACTATATCAGACAGAAGACATCCCAAGCTCATTTGTGCTGTTCTTGATAATGTCACATTTCATTCTATGGTTAAGGTGGAATCCACTAGATTTCATCATGATCTTCTCCTTTGCAACAGTAATAAATCTGTGTAAGTATTCTATTTCCAGCAACCTCGTACCCCAGTATTTTATCACTTTTTGGTGATTCTTGCCTGAATCCAGTGCCATGGTGGATATAAACTGCTTTTCTGTTTCAGTGGTTGCTCCCATATTTACTACATACATCTGTAAAGCTCTTCATTGCCTCACTGTGTACACAAATACTTTAGGTCAGCAAAGACTCATGCATTGTTTTTATTTAGTGTGTATAATATAATAATATTACTTATTCTTGCCAGTATAATTCTTTCTACATTAAGGATGCTTTTTAAAAAATTATCAAGTTGTTGATAGTAATAATCCCCAGTTATTGGCTGGGGATATAGCTCAGCAGCACAGTGCTTGCTTAACAAGCATGAGATCTTGAGTTCAATTCCCAATACAAAAGAAAAAAAAAAAAGAATTCCATGTTATTCTTGCTTTTCTAATCTGAGCACATTTACCCCTTATAAAATATGTTCTCTGTTTTGTGAAGTTTGAATCCACATCTTCTGAAACACCATTTCAGGATTGTTCACTCATAGTCTTGAATGTATTTTGAATTTTCCTTGTCCTTTTACAGAAATATTCTCCCTTCAAAGATTAATTTATAGGGCTGGCCAATAGCTCAACAGATTAAAATACCTGAAGGCATGCACAGGGGCAGGGGGTACGATCCTTGGGCCTGCCGTGCCAGCCCTATCCCTAGGGCTCGCTGAGGTGGCAATTGAGACTGGGCGTGGTAGCGTGCTCCTGTAATCCCAGTTCTTGGGAGGCTGTAAACAGGCAGATCACTATAACTACAATCTAGTAGTGAGACCCTGAACATCTTGTAGACCCTTCCCTAAAACTACCAAAAAAAAAAAAAAAAGATTAATTTATAGTTACCCACTTACCTTCTATTTATTTAAGAAGTTTCCTTTCTCTGTCCTCTCTGTCTCTCTGGTTTATATTTTGGTTTGGTTTGGTTTGGTTTGGTTTGGTGAGGGAGGAGGATAGTTATTTGTTTATTTATTTATTTTTCAAGCCATACATATGTTTTAGAATAACTGCTAGGCCAGTTTGCCCAATAATGTCCCTAGTAAAATACAGGTACATAAAATATGTAACTTTAATTCAAGGTTTAGCAAGCATTTAAAAGTTATAAAGTAACCAACACTTATACAAAGAAAATTTGTAAAATGAGCATAATCCGGACACATGTATATTGAAAGACAGTAGTAAAAGTCTAAAACGAAATCTCATTCTAATGTAATCTCAAGTGAAGCTATAACTTTCAACTAACATTACAAAATTTAACAAGATTATGCCACATATGGCACATACAGAAGATTCTGTGTACCGCAGTGATACATTTAATTTCTGATGCACAACAGTCTGTTACCATAATTTATCTGTTCCACACAGGAGGTAACACATTGTGCCTGAGGCTGTAAACATTAAAAAACAAAAACTTGCAATGGGTAATTTCTTCTCACACATTCTCCAACTTACTGATTCTCTCCATATCTTTATCTACTGTTTTGAACTCATTCAGCAAGTTTTCTATTTCATGAACTTTTTCCTAGGAGTTCTACTTGGTTGTCTCAAAATTGTTTGGCTGTTCCTTATATTTTCTTTTCTATGTAGGTATTTTGAAGGTTGTACTTTACTTCTATAAACATAGTAAATATAGAAGTTTTACATTTCTAATAATCCTACAAGGTTTTTGTTTGTTTGTTTGTTTTTGTTTTTTCTTTTTGGAAGAACTGGGGATTGAACTCAGACCCTTGCTCTTGCCTGGGAAGCGCTTATTCTGCTGAGCCATCTCCCCGGCCCCTAATCCTACAGATTTGAAGAATTTGTAGGTTATTTCTCCTTTTGTCTTTTCAATTCATTTTCTCTTACAGTGAAAATTTCTTACATGCTTATTTTTTAAAACTATGAGCAGATAATTTTCACAGAAGCTGATTTTGGGGATCTGCTTGAGATCAGTTATGAAGGGGCTTCCACTCAGATAGAATTTGCAACTGCTTCTACCCAGTTATCTGAAGCCACCACCACTCCCAGGCCAGTATAATGTAAATTTAAATTTGAAGATTTTTAACCACTCAAATGATGTGAGCTTTTTACTGAAAAGGATACATGAAGGCAGGTTTTCCTGACAAGGTACATAACAGCCAGTGCTCCCAAGACTGACTCTGCACTGGGCCTAACCCACCCCACCAAGTGGTAGGCCATTGGAAGTCATGCACGCAGCTAGCTGGCCCTCACTCTCAAGTGCTAGCTGCTGAGAGTTTCAGTTTTAGTGAAGCCTCTCAGTAAACATTCTCTGTAAGGCCTGGGGAGATATCTCAGTGGAATGAGTGCTTGCCTGGCAAGCACAAGGTCCTGAGTTTGATCCCTGGTGCCACCCCCTCAAAAAAAAAAAAAAACCTATGTCACTCAGGCCTGAGTTTTGTCTTTGTTTCCTCAGCCCCTTAGACCATTTTTTAAAAATATCAAGCTTACTTAGTTCAGCAGTTTGGGAAATGCCTTCAGGGAAAAAGTAATTTTCTCTTTCAGACTTTGTCTTCATTAAGATTGACTTGATATTCTTCTTTTTTGTTGTTCTTGTTGTTGATACCAGGGATCAAACTCAGCACCTTGTGCTTGCCAGCCAGGCACTTACCCTGCTGAGCTATCTTCCCAGCCCCTGACCTGATATTCTTGACAAAATTTTTTTTCTTACATGTTCTTAAAAATATTTTATATGATCAAGATTTTATAATTGCTTTCATAAAGAATGTTCAAGTTCTTAGAGTAAATCCCTAGTAACTACAGTAACTTCTTAGAGATTGTCTGATCATTCTATTTAAGTTTTAAAAAGCCCTTGCTTAAAATATTTCAGTATTCCCAAATTATTTATTATCATTGCTAAAACTTCTTCAAAATATACCTAATAATATTAATAATAGACATGTGTCCTAGCACATCTTAGAAGATAAAACTTTAAACATTGATGACTTATGGGTACTTTTCATAATAAAATTTAAACTTCCTAAAATAGCAGATTATAAAAAAAATCCCAGACAATTTCTTTTTTTTCTGGCTAAGCTAAAAATTATATTTTATTTTTATTATTGAAAGCTTCTTAAATGTTAAAGTACATAGTAGTTAAATATACGAAATACCAGCTGGCCAAATATAGCTCAGCGGATTAAAGCCCTGCTTAGGCAGATGCAGGGTCAGGGAGTTTGATCCCCAGGCCTGCAGTGCTGGTCCCGCCCCAGGACGTGCTGACACAGTAATTGAGACTGGGTGTGGTGGTGGGCACTTGTAATCGCAGCACTTGCCAGGCTGTAAACAGGTGGATCACTAAGAGTCTGATCTACACAGTGAGACCCTGTAGACCCTGTCCTAAAATACAAAAA
>NW_004524666.1:11495323-11506962 GCF_000260255.1 Octodon degus | reverse complement strand
TCAGGTCAACAATTTCTGACATTGCCAGTCAAGAGGAAGACCCAATACTATTATGGACTCCTGGACTCTTTTAGAATATTTTGCTGAGTTAACATACCTATAATATTCAAATGACAGAACTAAACAAAAAAGGGCATACAGATGAATGTCCATTTTGTATCTGTGTATTCAAAATGGTTAGGATAGATATATAGTTACATTCTCTTAACGAATAGAAGGATTTGTTCTAATAGTGTTTGCAAATAGGATATCATGTCTGTATCTTGTACAGCAATTAACCACTAGGAAGAATGTATGCAATGTGTTAATTATTGAAAGGGTCCTACCAATTTGGTTTGAAACTGTCTCATTGCTATTTGTCTTCTCAATAAAATTATGGAAAAGAAAAGTCTTTTAAAATCTTTATGAACTCCAGAATATTCTCTAGAAGTTGTTTTTCAAATTTTAAACAATACATTATATGCTGATAAATAATAAATATAATATATATTTATATATACACATACATACATATTTGCTAGCCACTTGACTGTCTTTTTCACCAAAATCCGTGTTAAGAAAATAGCTTATGAGCTCAACAGGACCGGTTTACTTCAGAAAACACCTGAGAGAGACTGCTCTGGCACTGAGACCAGACCAGCTGTTCTTGCACTGCTGTGGGGTCATCTGCAGTGTCAGGGGAGGGGGCAGTTCAGTGCGAAGGGCTTGTGGCTCCCTGCCAAGAACAAGGCTTGAGTGAGCAGGCGCCGCCATGGTAGACAAGGCCGAGGCTTAGGAAAGCACAGGAAATAGCAGCAGCTGTCAATAGCAGCCTTGATGGTGTTGAGTCCCCAGGTGCGGTTATGCTGAGAGAGGGAGTTTATAAGGGTCTCTGATCCAGACAGCAGCAGTTAGATTCCTTCAGTCCATTGGCAAGGGAAAGCAAAACAAGTTTGCTTAACTCAGGATAATAATTTAGGAGTGCTCCGTTCTGCTTTTATGTCCAGCCCTTATTTTTTCAAATGGCACCATGAAAATAACCAATATTATCACTCTTCTGCAGACCAGCAAACAGAATATTACAGATTCAACTAGTAAATGATCAGTTCAGTGTGTGGATCTTTGAACTGTGCTTTTATCTCCCTTGACACAGCTTTCAAGCAGAATTCAATTATTTTTAAAACTCTGGTGGAAGAGTTAGGTAGAAATTCAAGTGGCAGGAACACCTAACATTGAAGCAGTCAAGGAGGACTTGGGAAATCCTGTGATTCAACGGATTTGTTCAATAATTATTTTTTGTGCTCCTACTTCAGAGATGCACTAGACATTGTAGACCCAGGGAAAACGATAGAGTTCCTACCACTAAGGAACTTAGATTCCTAAAGCTGTCTAAGACTCTTCTAGGTGGCCAGTGAGGATGATAACTTTTCTTTTCCACCACTGTCTTTCTTGCTCGTGTTCTGTTTACTCTACCGTTAGCCCTGCTGCAGTCCAATCCAGCTGCAGATTTGGAGAATAAGGTCGACACTGGTAGCCCCATCACACCAGCACTTATGTTGTTAATCAAGGTCACACTTCTTCCTCTTCTTGTCTAGAAGCCAATTCCTATTCTTTGCACCAAAGCTCACACACAATGTGTAATAGCATAATAAGGAAAGTGTAACTCTGGCTTTTTTTCTGAAATGTGGATGTTTCTGCAGATGGTCTTATATAAATCAAGGCAGCGCTGAAGCAGCAGAGGTCCTCCCGACAGAGGCAGGCCCGCTCAAGTGGTTTGGCAAGGGCTGATAGCAAAGAGAAGGGCAAAGTAGAAAACTATGAATGGGTTGGCTTGTACGCACACAGGAGACACATCCAGGGAACTTCTAAAATACATGGACAGAATCTACCATGGAAAGCTGAGATCCCTGTCATTAAGTAGAAGCAGCAAGTCAACCACAGTTAAACATTGTGGTTAATATAGATTCATCATTTTCCTAAGCTAGTGAGAACTGAGATTGTGTAGGACACATGGGTTCACTTCTATCTCGAATATATAAGCCAAAAGGAAAAAAAGTATCACAAAGGACTGTAGAATATTCAAGGAGAAAACACCCTTCAATCTCTTTTAAAAGGCCATGGGCTGCATCAGTGTTAGGTGCATGTATGCAAAGCCATGAGATTGGCCAGGCTCTGTCCCACAGTGGGGCTTTGAGGAAAGGACATGGTTAGAAGGGATAATGCTGGAAAACCAGAAGTGATAACCTTGTTCTGAATTCAGTAAAAGTAAATAAAACAGAGGCATTGACCAGAACCAAAAGAAGATGCTTGAGACTTATTTATGCCAGTAGGAATCTTGGATTGCTCTCCCACCTTCAGTAGCAACTTGTCTCACCACCACCTCCTGCAACTCCATTCTCACTGCTTAATCCACCCACTACCATTACCTCCCATTTTCATTGTAACCCAAAAACCAATTTGCAAATTTTAGGATCACGGCTCTTGACTCTGGCTGCATATTCCAACTACCTGGGGAGCTTTTAAAGACTCGAATGTCAAGCCAATTAAATAAGAAGTAAAACCCAGGCACCAGTAGATTTTAAAGCTCTCCTGGTGGTTCCAGTGTACAGCCAAAGTTGAGAATCACTGTTGGAGGAACACAGCTCATTTATAATAAATTGAATACTGCCTAGCTTTTCATGAAAAGCAAGTGTGGAAAAGGAAAACAGACTCGGGGGGGTATGGAGCGCAGAAGGTAGAATTTTGCAGCAGTATGGGCAATGGATGTTTGCATATATGTGAGTATGCTATGAAAAACTCTTCCAAGTTAGAACAACTAAGAATAAAAACACTGTGGCCTTAAAAGGGAAATGCACAAAATTCTCAGAAATACACGGAGTACCTGCTGAAAAATCAAAAACCCTAAACAGAAAACAATCTTGAAGTTGCATTTTATAATCATCAACGTAAAAGGAAAAAGCTTAAAAGACACTCAAGTTTGATGAGATTGCAGTGAAAGATGCTCACCAATTCTGACAACACTGTTTATAGCATCCTGCTAGACAGCAACTGGCAACATAAAGAAAATTAGAAAGGTTTGTGGACTCGTGGACTACTAGATGCAAGTATGTAAACTGAAGCAAAAAAATAGAAGTTCACTTGAAAATAATCTCTGCAACTGTTGTAATTTGGAAATTTGCAAGGGGAATAATACAATACAGGACACATTTTTATAAGATTTTTTTTTTTATTTATTTATTTATTTGTGTGTGTGTGTGTGTGTGTGTGTGTGTGTGTGTGTCCAGCTCAGCCCACCAGGGGGCGGGGCTGGCTGGCATGTGGTGCTGGGGGATTGAACCGTGGTCCCTGTGCTTTGTTAAGCTTGTTCTAAGTAGGTGCTTTAGACCACTGAGCCATCTCACCAGCCCCTATAAGATTATTTTATAACAGTCACCCAAAGAATTATATGAAGAGAGTGCAGGTAATCTGCCCACACACTAAAGACCACAGAATCCAGCTGAGGGCCTGGATCCTACATTAATGTCTTGCATGAGTCTAGCTAAAGACCTAGATTCTGTAACAGTGTCTCCTTCAAGTCCAGCTGGAGGCCTAGAGCTCATGACAATACCTCACACAGGCCTGCTTCACAGATCTGTGCTGGGAAGACCCAAAGGTCAGTGGCGGAAGTTCAACAGTCTGAGCCAGCAGGATGAAGGATCTGTTCTAGCAGGCTGAGAGATCTGCACTGGAGCCAGGAAGCGATGCTCAAAGTCAGAAACAGAGCTCCCCTGAAAAGTACCACCGCCATCCTCAGCAACAGTGAGGTCCTGAGCTACTCCAAGGATGAGAACAGCCAAGTTCACACAAGGAAAGTCAAAGCAACAATCATCTCCAGTTGACTGAGCTGTGTACCATCTGTGAGAACCAGAGCTCCTCTAAAGTAAACAGTAGACTTTCTCAGTGACAGTGAGGTCCCAAGCTCCTTTTATGATGAAAACATCCAAGTTCTTCAGGAAAGCCAACATGATAAGCTCCTCTAGGAAAACCAACAGCTTCCCTAACAGATTCCAGCAGCTCCCAACAGCTTCCAACAGCTTTCAAACTTCTTCCTCCTCCCCAGTTCTGCCTCTTATGCTGCTGGCAACAATCCTCAGGTGGGCCTCCCACACCCAGCACCACATTGTTTCAACTTAGCTGTGTGTCACAAGTTGACCACCAGTTGTCAACCCAGCACAGCAACTAATTTAAATAGCAAAGAAGAAGGAAGTGGAAGATGGGGAGGAAGAGATTCTAGACAAGGAGAAAAAGAAGAGAGAATGAAGGGAACAATTTAAACATCCAGTATCAGGGTAATAATTCATGGTAACCAGCACCACAGAACATTATGCAGTCATTAAGCTGACAACCATGAAGCTGTGTGGAAATGCAGAAAAATAAATGTGTTCCCTTGAGGGTCCCTGCCCCAGGCTCAGCACAGCCTGCTCTCTCACAGCATAATGCCTTGAGTCAATCCATGATGGAGGCTGCAGTTCAACCTGATTCCCCCTTCCCCTGAGACACCTCCTGGAGTGGCTCCTGTCAGGTTTCACATCTCTGTTCCTGACCTGCTAGCATCACAAGAGGCCCAGCCTCCATCTCCTGCCTCTGGTCCTGAGGGCTCTAAACAGGCCCTTGCTTTGCTGATCCTGCTAACCCTTTTGCCTCCCAAGACTTCCCTCTGCTCTCTGGAGCCCATGTGAGGCCATCACCAAGGCCTGTGCGTCGCCCACTTCAATTTTGAGCTTGACCTCTTCTCACTATCTCAGAGGTTAGGAGGCATTTTGGAAACTTGAAATACTAGGCGCAGAATGACTGGGTGCTGCTTTGCCAGGAAGACAAAATTTGCTGCAGTGCATATCAGGCCCTCACTGGGAAGAAATGCCCTGTATACTGCCAGACAGGTGATTTAAGAAACAGTTTACAATCATTAGAACCTAGAATAAGCAGTTTATAATGATCTGAATTCAGCTTTAAAATACACTGAAGGGGCCGGGGAGATGGCTCAGTGGAATAAGTGCTTCCCTGGCAAACGCAAGGGCCTGAGTTCAATCCCCGGTTCCACCAAAAAAATAAAAATAAAAATAAAATACACTGAAATTTCCAGGAATAAAACTGTGTAAATTGAACTGGTCTTTGTCTCAGGCACAGCTCAAGGATTGCACACCATTTTGGAAAAATCACAGCCTGGAAGGCAACATGTTTCTAATGGTCTGCCTGCGTAGCTGACACTGTAGAACTTTCCATCCGTGAATCAAGAACAAGCAATCTCCTGAAGCCATTTTAGCATAGTTATGACCAACCATTTTTACCCGTCGAATTAAAATGATCTTGTTGTAAGTTTCCTGACTTTTATCTTTGCTTTGTAACACAGCAAAGGGGGCACAGAAAGAGAGTACCAGGAGTCGTGGGGAGGAGCATGAGGTTGCCCTCATAGTTCTTGAAAACTGAGGCTTATTTCCTTCACTTGTTAACAGGGCCTCCAGCTGGTGTGAACATCTCCATTGCAGCCTCCAGACAATGCCTCCTCTCTCCATCAAAAAGCCCAGCTCCTTTTGAAGAGCATTACTTCTAAATACAACCATCCACGACCCCTCCTCGATGCTTTCCCTGTTGGCTTCTAGCTCACTCCCTTTCGCTTAGTATCTGGCTTTCCATCTTTCCTTCTATCAATTCTTCTGTCCATCATTCCTTGAAACTTCAATGTTAATAAAGACAACTCATCACCACCCTGGTTTGGAATTCCTTGATCTTCTTACTACCAAATACTTCTTTTTCCACCTGACTTTAGTTACACATCATCAAGGCTGCCCACCCCTGTGCCCCACCCTCCTCATCACCAGGAACTGCCTGGTTTCAGTCTCTCACTCTCCGATTTCCACTTCCCATCCTCCCAGTGCACTTCCAGTAGTGTACTCCACTTCTGGATAATTTTGATTGTTAGTTTGGCTAGATTAAGAGTCTCCATGAGAGGTTATTGAATCAAAAGGGCATTAACCTAATCAGTGAGTTAACCTATTAAATCCACAGCTGAGGTTGGGGAGACAGCTTAGTGGTCTAAGCACCTGCCTGGCAAGTGAAAAGATCCGGGTTTGATCCCTAGTGCCACATGAAGTTTCGTCAAGCTGACCACTGAAACCAGGTGTGGTGGTACACTCTTATAATCCCAGCACTGGGGTGGCTGAGATAGGAGGATCGCTCCAAGTATGAGCTGCATAGTGAGACCCTGAACCAAATAAATAAATAAATAAATAAAAGATTTTAAAATTTAAAAAAAAAAATCCCCAGCTGGATGGGCTATTGGAAGTGGAGCATAGTGGGAGGAAGTGGATCATGAGGGCAGGACCTTACAGCTATATATGGTCTCCAACTACTTGCTCACTGAGTTTTTACCCTGCTGTCTGTTTCCCAGCTAGCATGAAATAAGCAGTTTTATTCTATCGTGTTCTCCCACTGTGTTTCTTCTTCTTTTTTTTTTGCTTTTTTATTTTTTAAAGAGTAAAAATTAGAATGAAAACAGAAAAAAACTACAAGTGATATAGAATTTCACTTAACAAAGTAATATGAATTTCACAGTGTTTGTTGTAACGCATAGTGTTGTCTTTCAACCAGTTAGTCAGATTACCAGATATATGCATATAAAACTGGAAGAAGAAAGAAAAAAAGAAATGCATAAGAAATTAAGAAGAGAAAAAGTAGAACCAACAGACCATGGACTTAAACCTCTGAAACTATGAACGAAGCAAATCTCTTCTCCTTTAGACTTTGAGTAGCAGCTATTTTGTTGCAGCAGTGAGAAAGCCAGTGTATTTCCTTCCAGCATTCTGAGACCCCAGCGGGACTCCTCGGCACTGTTCTCACTATTTTCCCATTTCTCACTCTGTCTGCACGCCTGCCACAGTCTACGTCTTTACCCTTACTGCTGGCTTAGCTTGGATTCCCTGGTCCTCATTCTATACAGGCAGGTACTACATCCATTTCATTGTCTGGTAAAACTCTAATGCTAGTTAAATACTCTATTTCTAACTGAATATAGCAAAGAAGAAAACAAAACATACTACCCTGCTAACTGGTCTTCTTTAATTTATGACAAAAAATCCAGCTGGCCCATTTAAATTGACAATAAGAAATTGATTTTTTTATGTTCAGAGACAACTTCCTTACATTTTTTTCATTTCTTCAAATCATCTTCTTCCACCCTACTCTTTTATGTCATCAACAAAGTAGACCCAATTAGATGACCACCTTTCTACTATTAAATCAACACCTATATGCATTTGTAACCACACATCACATCTTGACCAACGCAATATGAAGTGTCCATATCCATGCCTACCACTAAGCTTCCACTTGTGAACCAGCTTCCATTATTTCCTTTGATTCTTGCCTGTTTAGGCCTTGTGCCTCCCACTCTCTCATGGTGATTCATTTCTCCCTCTCATACCCAATGGCCTATAAATTTGCTGTTTTCCCTTCTTGGAATAAATCCTTCTCTAGCTATGGCTCCATTTTATCCATTTCTCTGAGTTTCTGTTCACACCAAAATTCTTTGAAAGTTGTTCTTCTGTGATTTTTTAATTTCCTAGCTTTTTACTTTGTCTGTAACACATTTTTTATAAGGATTTCGTTCTCTCCATACTGCCAAAGCACCAACAACCTCCATCTGGCTAAGTCTAATGGTCAGTTCTAATTCTTCTCTTAATCACCTTTCATAAGCATTTTACAGTTGATCACTTCCTCCCTTCTTAAAGCATGCATTTATTTTATTAAAGAATGTTACACTATTCATTTCTTTTCCTACCTCTTGACCATCTGTGGCAGACTGACCAATGGGCAGCTGGTAATATCCAGCTGAACTAGATCAGCGTGGTGCTGGGTACAGAGGGCCCACATAGGTTGTAGCTAGCAGCATAAAAGGAGCACTGGAGGGGAAGATGGTGTGCGGTTGATTCTTTTGGAGAAGCTTGTTGCACTGGCTTTCTTCATCTGAACCTTGCTGTTCTCAACATCAGAGAAGTTCAGATCCTCACTGTTGTTGGAGATGGCTGTGGTTCCTTTTTGGGGAGCTCAGGTCCTTGCTTTGAGCATCACTTCCAGGCTCCCATGCAGATCCCTCAGCCTGCTGCCACAGACCTTTCATCCCAGTGATACAGACTTTCTAGCTTTCACCATCAACCTTTGGACTTTGCCAGTGAAGATCCTTGACACAAACTTGCATGAGACATTGTTGTGTACTCATGTTCTCCAATTGGACTCATGGAGAACATTGCCGTGTGTGTCAGTTTCTCTTTTCTCTTTGCTGGGACAAATACCTGATACCCAAAAAGAAGGAAGGAAAGGTTTATTTAGCTCACAGTTAATGGAGCTTTCAGTCCATACTTGGCTGGCTCCAAGGCAGACTGGCATATGCAGAGGGCAGGAGTTCATTGAGGCAAAAAGAGGAGTAGTAGCAACAGTCACAACAGAAAGCTGTCTCTCTGTCTCTCTTACGTTACATTCAGACTGTCTACTCCATGCTGGGTGTAGCACTCACACCCATAATCCCAGCAGTTTTCAGACCCATAATCCCAGCCTTGGATCATGAATTAATCACAAACTGTAGAACTGCGCCTCAGTGGCTGCATGAGGCTTTTGGGGAACAAATACCCACAAACCATAACACCAGGGCTCCAGGCCTCCAACTGGATTCATGCAGGACATTATGTGGGATCCAGGCTCTCAGCTTGATATTTTGGGTCTCTAGTGTGTGTGGACAAATCTCCTGAACTCTTTTGCATTTGACTCTTTGAATGAATATTATAAAATAAGCCTATAAAATTTATGAGGATAAATTCCATTTGTCAGAGCAAAAACAGATTACAGGTAGCCCCGGAGCTGAGGAACAGCTTTGATTTTCGCTTAAAATCTGTGAGTCCACCGCTTTCTGATCCACTTTGCACTGCTCTGAAATCTGGTATCTGTCTTTCTTGTGTCGAAGATCTTGCCCTCTTGGTGTCTAGGTTTCCATAGCTGCTTCTTCTTGAAGTAAGCATCAGTGAGGTGTTTGGGGATTTTCACTTTACTGATATCAATTTTTGCAGAAGTGGGAATGACAAATTTCTGGAGTGTTCTTCATAGAGGAACAGGATTAAGGTTAAGAGGCCCAGTCACAAGTAGTAAGCCACTGGCCAATGGTTTCGGGAAGACCACTCTCTTGCCTCTATGGTTCCTGGTGAGGATGATCAAGATGGTGCCAGGAGTCATGCACCCGGGTACCTCCCTTCTTGTCCCCACTGACTGGTTTTGTGACCGTAGCAAGAACTTTCTCCTTCTTTTTCTTCTCAATCTTTGATTAAGCAGCTGTGTACTTTCTCTGATACAAAGCCTTTCTGGAATACATAGCAGATCATGGGTATCTACCAATTCCTCTAACCAGGACAAGATTTCAGCTGCAGTGGGGCTGCCCCTCTTGGACTTTCTTGCATTCACCTTACCCTTTTTACCAGTACCACTGCAGCCTTCTTGGCTTTGGGTCTCTTCTCTTTAGTGTCTGGCTTCTCAGTTTTTTCACCCTCCATCTTGCATGATGGGAAAGAGATATATCTCCTATATTAATTCTTTCCCCTTGTGAACCGACTGCAGCTCCTTCCTACTTGCCTGCACTTGCTGAAATCCCACTGAGCTCAGTCCTAATCCTCATCTCATCTTTCCTTCCAGAGATACATGACTTTAAATATCACCTACAATGTGCTGACCTCCAGTTTTATTATCTCTCACACTAAGCCCTTCCCCAGGTTTAGACAACTATCTCTCGCTGCTTAGTTGATATATCCTCCTCTGGGGCTGCCAAACAGGCATCTCAAGTGTAGCATGACCAGAACAAAATGCTTGGTATTTTTCCACAGTCTTTTCCTCCTCTAATCTTCTTTAGTGGTACCATCATACACTCCGCTGTTCAGGTAAAGAAAAACGTAAGTCTTCTTAAAATTTCCTCTTTCCTTTATCCCCGCATCTGATCCAGAGCATCTGTCAAAATTGTTATTTGCTATAGGAAATGCAACCACATAGCATTTCTTTGTCACATTCTTTGTAAATGCCTGCCCTGACTGAGCCTCAGTCCACAGTGGATGTAACACCTCAAATTCAGGCCACCTTTAAATGCTCACAAGGTTGATCTTCCTCAGATGTTTCACAGCAACCCAGATTTTTGTGGCTTAAAACATAACCCTTGTTTATGAACTCACTATTATGCATGTTAAGAGTTCCATAGGTGACGTTTCTATTTCTTCTTGTTCTCTTTTTTTTTTTTTTTTTGGCGGAACCAGGGATTGAACTCAGATCCTTGCGTTTGCCAGTCAAGCGCTTATCCTACTGAGCCATCTCCCCTCTTGTTCTCTTTATAATGCATTTTAAACAGGATTTCTCCCACACTAGGGTATTAGTGTGCAGCTCTTCTCTGAGCCACAAGACATGTGCCAGGGAATTTATCTGGGGCCAGAAGATCGATCTCCGAGATGACTTCATTCACATGGCTGGTTATGTGGCTGAGATTATCTGCTGGTGAACTCAAGTCTCCTTGAAGTAGCCTTCTCCCCAAAGCTTCTTGGATTTCCTCACGAAGGGTGTATTCTAAGGAGGAACCTTTCTTCCCTCCTACCTCCCCACTATCTGTGCTCTGGCCTGAGATTTGGGGAAGGAGGTGGCATACTCTCTTAGCATCCTGGTACAGGGGGAGCATCCCCTTGCCCTAAAGCACAATTCAGAGAGAGCAGGATGGCCAGGAAAGGTAGACTCCCTTCTATGTGTACAGTGGACATAGTCTCATGCATCCCTTCCTTAAGCCCTCCTCAGTGGGAAAGAGCAGAGACAAGCCACCCTGTGTTGACTGCCTCCTCGTCTGTACTAGCTTCCTTCACAACTGAAAGTCTTTTTAAGAAAGACAGACTTTATAATCACTGCTTTGTTAATCCTAAGAGTTCTTACCCCTCCCCCAGCTACATGCTGCCATTGTTCTCAATTAAATGACGAGGAGCTAGGGCAGAAGAGCAAAGCTGGCGTCCCGGCAGAGCCCCGGGGCTGGTGAGAGCGTTGACTCATTGGGTCAGAAGAACACATACTCTAGGATCCCATCTCACAGCACGGAGGGAAATCGGAGGTGAAGCCAGTGTCACTAGTCCCCTTTAGCCCTGTCAGTGGTTAAGAGAAGCTGTGATCAGCAGAGTGAAGGGCTGCTCAAAGATCAGAGGCATCAGAAAGCAAGAAACAAACCAAGTCAGCTGGGAATAGCACACTGTTTTCCTGCTGGAGGAACAAAACATGCTAGGTCTACAGCCAGACTAAGAGTACTAAGGCCCCAGCAAATACGGCAGGAAGCACTCGTGTGGGGAGGGAGAGGGATATAGAAAAAAATTTGTCTTTATGCTCCATAAACATTAATTTAGTCTCCTTTGGCACTATAATGAAGATGATTAGAATTAGTATTTTATAGAAAAGAGAACTGAAGTTAGAGGAGTTAAATCATTGAAACATTGAAAGTGGATGAACAGAAGCAACAACAAAAAAAAGGTATTTTATTGGGGCTGGAGAGATGGCTCAGTGGTCTAAAGCACCTACTTAGAACAAGCTTAGCAAAGCATCAGGGACCGCGGTTCAATCCCCCAGCACCA
>NW_004524666.1:11470353-11495198 GCF_000260255.1 Octodon degus | reverse complement strand
GTATTTTATTTCTCAAGTCTACCCATCAGAAAATGTATCCTTTATTGTTTCTTTGAAGCCTAGGGAAAGATCTGAAGAACAGCAAAAGGCCCAATCTATAGGCTTTCTTGGGAAAAAGAGCAGGGGAGATAAGAGGTTTTCTTATCAATGGAATACCAAGATTGACTTTCAGCTAGGAATGCAGCCAATTTATTATGTCTTTCCTACTGTGAAGAAAGACTATAAATGGACACACTAAGCTCTAAATGAACTGCTGGGGGGAAAGAAAAAAATAACAATCCAAGTGTAAAAGGTCAGGCAAGTAAGATCAGTTTGCTAGGCTTCTATACAAACCCTTCTAATTACCTACGGGGCATGCCTGGCAGCCTGGCATGAGGGAGCCTGTTGCCCTGGCTGCCAGGCTGAGCCTAAAGCTCTCACCCCAAACTGGAGGGTAAGGGGTGCTCTGTCAAGCTGGACTTTCTCCTTTCTGCCCAAAGGAGCCTCTCAAAGAAGAGTAAGGGTGCTCTTTGTAGAACTGCTCCTCCGAGAGACTCAGGGACTCTGTGCTCCTGCTTAGGTAAAGCTAAACATGACCCCTCTTTTCTATCTTTGTCCTTATTATCTTCCTTTCCCCAGTGAATCCACATTCAAAATTGTATTTCATTGTCCGAAACTAACTCAGTTATGCTTTCTGCAGCAAGAGCACTGCTTTTGAGAAGAGATTAGCATACTTTGCAGCATCGACAGGAACATTTGGGAAGAAGGCTTGGAAAGCTCAGTCCTGCTCGCTTTACCAAGCCAGCATCCACCCAGAGGGAGTTTCTTAACTGTGGGCACGTGTTAAAGGGGCATCTCTCCCTTGCTCCGTCTTTCTTCCCTACTCCCCCTATTTCACTCCCAGCCCCACCCGAGAGCAGCAAGGGAAGGAGCAAGCTGGCAGTCCACACCACCCTCCCCTCTGACTGAGACACTGGACGACACAGTGATGCGCCACTGCAGAGTGGGAGTCGAGGACCTGCAGGTTCCCAGGGTCTACTGCTCCCGGCTCACCCCTCCCCTTCTTCTGTGGCTGTGGGCTCCTCTCTCTGCCAAGCCAGCTGTCTGCACCTGGACATCTCTTCATCTGTTCTCTCTCTGGGCCTGGCCAGAAGCCAGGTTGGCGGGGACCCTGCTGGGGTCTGGGCACCACTTTGGGCAGCCAGCTGGAGCTGGGTGGGGGTGGGGAAGATTCTCACAAGCCTCTCTTCACAAATGCCTGAAGCACAAAGCACGCTCTGGCCTCACCTAGCTTACTACTCAGTATCAACTCACCTCAGGCTCCTGGGGAGCTTTAGGCTGTGCACCCTGACCAAATGAGCATGCTCGTTACAAAGTGTTTTCATGGTAAACAAAGTAATTTATGTTTACACCGCTGGGCCTATCTGTAGACCAAAGATATTATGACATCATTTCTAAATTGGGGCATAAAATGCAATTATAAATTGCCAATAAATGTAATACACATATTTTTAATAATCTTTGGATTACTTAAGATTTGGAGACCTTGGGGCCAGGGAGATGGCTCAGTAGAATAAGCGCTTGCCTGGCAAGTGCAAGGGCCTGAGATCAATCCCTGGTTCCACAAAAAAAAAAAAAGAAAGAAACTTTGGAGACCTTACAAAATAAAGCTACATTTCTGGGGACCAAATTTATAGACTATGATGGGTTAAGCAACCCAACTCCACATCTACTTTTCTTTCTTTGTTTCTTTGTTTTCTTTTCTTTTTCTGTACTGGGAATTGAAGTCAGGGCTTTGTGCTTGCTAGGCAGGCCCTGTGCGCCTGAGCTATATCCCCACCTCTACATCTCTTTTTCTTAAGGCTCTTTCAAGTCATAAGCAACAGAAAACAATATACTGGCTTAAGCAGGAAGAGAGGTTTTTATCGGGAAGTACTCGCATCGCCCATACCACCAAGCAAAGACAGACAAGGAAGGAGAGACCCAGATGATGCTAGGCCCTCAGTTGGAGGACTTCACAGCCCTCTCCAAGTACCCTGCTGCAACCTTGGAATTGTTTCTGCTGCTGCCATAACAAATTACCACAATTGCAGTGGCTTGAAGAACTGCATCTATTAGCTCACAACTAGATGTCAGAAGTCTGGCCACAACTCCTTTGAGCTCTGAACTCTGACTTTCTGAAGGCCAAAATCCAGGTGTCAGATATGCTGCGCTCTTCTCTGGAAAGTCCAGAAGAGAATCCACTTCTTTGTACATTCAGGTTGTGGGCTGAGTCTGTTCTCTTGCAACTCTTAAGACTGAGGTCCTGGCTTCTCCACTGGCATTAGCTGGGGAGCCTATCAGTGCCTAGAGATCACTGCAGTTTCTTTTCAATGCCCCTCTACCCTCAGGTCAGCAACGCTATGTCAAGTTCCACCCACTACTATGTCAAATTTCCCTGACTACTCCTGATGCTCTAAAACCTAATGAGTCTACCAGGTTGACCCGGATAATCACCATTCTGTGAGGGCAACTATGTCCTGTAACATAGCAATCATGGGATCATAGTGCATCATCTCATGTCATATACATAAGAGAGAAGGAATGAAAACTTTGCTACAACATTGTGATTTGGCTCTAATACCTTTTAGTTTGTCTCTATGTGTCACAGATCAAAATCTCAGGAGAGAATATCTGATCAGCTGATCTGAACCAGGTACCTATCATGATCAGTCAGTTATGACCAGAGGATAGGCTTAAATAAAACAAGGGTTCTTCCCTGGTATCAGTACCTGGACATCAGCAGCTCTTATGAGACAAGGGAAGGCTGCTGGGAAATGAGCAAAGATCCAGGAGGAATCCTTCTTGAAGAAAGATGTTGGGAAAATGGATAGAAAGGCAAACCTCATTCAGCACAGCTAGCAGACAAGCTGGCTAAATAATGCAGAAGCCGAGAGGAGCAGGAACACAGTCCAAGTGCTCATATTTTGTCTGTGTTTTTTCTATCTGGGTTAAACATCTGTAGTGTTGACACTACCAAAAAATAGAACTGTGACTTTGTTAGCTATCAAGTATATTTCTGATAA
This sequence comes from Octodon degus, assembly GCF_000260255.1. Classification (NCBI taxonomy): domain Eukaryota; kingdom Metazoa; phylum Chordata; class Mammalia; order Rodentia; family Octodontidae; genus Octodon; species Octodon degus. Next base: position 11,492,154 of record NW_004524666.1, on the reverse strand, counting down.
TTGTGCTTTTCCTCTGAGAAGTCAAGGACGTGAACGCACCCTTATATATCCTCCTGCGGGAGGAGACTTCTAACATTGCCCCCACAACCAGATCAGACAAGAGTCGAACATAAACCTTTGGATTTCTTGGGGTATTTCAGTATTTTTATATTATTTTGTCTACTCTCAAGGGAACCAGGATGTGAAGGCCATCATCTTTCTGATCCTAGAGACTGGCTAAGGGAAGCCCCTAGCTTCTTCTTGAGGTGACTCTACTAGGCAGGTGGAGAAAACTGTAGGCATTATTTTATACTTTTTTGTTGCGGTAATGGTGACAAATGAATATCCCATCTTTGTACATTACCACATTCTACTTTTAAAATTAAGAAGAATTTCATGCCTTCTTTAATTCATTTGGGGGGGAATACTTAGTTGATTGTATTCATCAAGCACCCACTTTGTGTGTAGTTTACCAGGAGAGTCAGAAGGAGAAAAAAGAAGCAGAGAGAACTCTTAATGCAATAGAAGGGCAGGACTACAACAAATGATGTCCAGACCTGTTTTATTTACAATAACATAGACTTTCTCCAGAAGCAGTGACATAAAATAATTTAAAATTCTAAAATCAAAATTAAATTAAATTTGACTCATTTTTGAAGTTTCTATGTGAAAGCACTCACTGTTGTTATGATGAAGCAAAAGGCAATCACATTTCCAAGACCAGTGTGAATAACTCTCAGTTTCACTTCCATAAGCCGTTCCTCCTGCTTGGAGAACATTTCTTAAACCAGAGGTCCTCAGGCTTCAGGCCACAGATCAGTGGCAACATTGGATTCTCACAAAAGCAAGACTCTACTATAATTTGCACATATGAGGGACCTAGGCTGTAAACTCCATATGAGAATCTAATGCCTGATGGTCCGAGGCAGAGCTGAGGCAATGATGCTAGCATTGAGCAGCAGCTGTAAATGCAAATTAACATTAACAGAGAGGTTTGACTGCACAGAGACTACAATAAATCAATTTCTTGCAGGTTCATGCCCAAACCCTGTCATGTGAGAAACAAGTTACAACTGAGCTCCATCTAGTAGCAGGATTTATATTGGCAAATGAGTTAATCTACTTCTACTGTACAGCTGCAGCTAGTGGCAGGCTTTAAGTCAGAATCTGACACATATTATTGTCTATAAATGAACCACCCATTATTTATTTTATTTATCACTTCCATCCAAGCCTATATCCTGTACAATGCACTTCTTTGAGTCACAGTTATGTTAAGCCCATAACCCTAAACAAGACGAGTAGAAAACATTATAAAGAAAGCTTCTTTGAAAAAGGGAAGAGAGCCAATGGTGCAACAGCTGAAGACTAAAGCTGCCAATAAAAGGAAATTTGCATTCAAAAGAAAATACCATGGTGAGTTTTTTGGACTTATGTGCAAACATGAGAAGCATAGAATTCTTTATCCTATTGTTAAAATATAATCTAATTTTTAAATGTTCTTATCATATTATGTAGGGACTTAAGGTTCAACATATCAATACTTGATGAAAAATACCTGTTCCTTATTATGCCTAAGATGTTTGAAATGTAGTGAAATAGTGAGGTTAAGCTTGATAACGTAAATCGTTTGATAATAACAATAAGCTTGTCTTCTGGATGGTTAACAACCTAAGTTTGCAGACCAAAATTAGAGAAAAAGGAGGGCTACAAGGAAAGCCAATATTTTGGCCCTACCCTTCTAAGGTCAATTAAGACTCAGGACATATGAGAACTTGTACTGTAATGTCATGTACCTCGGTAGTGTCCCAGATTTTCTGATCAAGAAGGTTATGGGGCCAAAGAGGAAATTGATCGATGACGTGAAGTGTGCCTAAGGAGAGTCACATGAGGAGAAGACACTCTCTCAGGCTTTCACAGAGAGCACATTGGCCAAGCAATGGCCATGACTCATCCACATGGCTGCACTGACAAAGGTTCTACAATCTGAGGTACAGGATCTCAGGATAAATCCTGAGGGCATTTCACTGACCTTCTCAAACCAAAAAGCTACAACTCTTGTTGCATAGGTTCTGCTTTACCTTGGTCTTAACCATCCAGTAGAAAAGTATGAAGATGAAATATAGGAAGTAAAGCCTTGTTGTTATGTTGAGCTGTGGGGGACTCACGTCAATAATTTCTGACATTGCCAATTAAACAGAAGACCCAATGCTATTATGGGCTTCTGTACTCTTTTAGAATACTTTGCTGAGTTTACACACCTATAATATTCAACAACGGAACTTAAAAAAAAAATTGGGGTATAACTATGAATGTCCATTTTGTATCTGTGTATTCAAAGTGGTTGGGATAGATATATAGTTGCATTCTCTTAATGAATAGAATGATTTTTTCTAATGGTGTTTGTAAGTAGGATCACAAGTCTGCATCTTGTACAGCAATTAACCACTAAGAAGAATATATGCAGTGTATTATTTGTTGAAACTGTACTTTCGATTTGATTTGAAACTGTCTCATTGCTATATGTTTATCAATAAAACTTTGAAAAGAAAAAAAAAAGAAAATACAAAAAAAAGATAAAAAAAAGGACATTGGGGGGGACAAAAATAGATAAATAAATCAAAAGTATAAATAAAAAAAAAGAAAATACCAAGGGTCCTCCTTAAAGCACAGGTTTATTACAACACATAATTCATATTCTCCAGCCCTCTTTGTATAATATGTGGCAACTGCCTGTCTAAAGAAGCCTTGAAAATTCCAAAACGGTTTTGCCACATGACAACCAATTACCCTGGATTAAAAGACAAACCTTTGGAGTTTTTAAAAAATGTGAACACAAGAAGCATAAGCAATTATTGAAAGTCACTACTTCTAGGTAGAAGGTCTGCAGTAGAACTTCATTCTAGCCAGGGAGATGGCTCAGTAGGATGAGCACTTGACTGGCAAACACAAGGATCTGAGTTCAATCCCCTGTTCCGCAAAAAACAAAAACAAACAAACAAAAAAAAACCTTCATTCTTAGTGGCATACCTTATTGCTAAAGCTAAAATACCCTTTACTATTGATGAAGAGTAGGTCCTTCCTGCTACTAAAGACATATGTTGTGAAATTTTAGGAAAAGCTTGCAGTTCAGAAGTTGGAGCTTGTTCCTGTTTTGGTTTGCACCATAACTGATGAAATAGTGGGGAATATGGAGGCACAATTGTTAGAAAGGATTAATGAGTCACTGTGGTCTCTCAGTTGTTTGCTCATCACTGATACGCAATAGCTGACATCCACTTCTTGAAAGAGAGGAGGTTTATTTTTGACTCACATATATCCATCATAGTCAGCTGGCTTTAAGACCATATGTGGCACAGGGACATGGCACAGGAAAAGTGGTACGCATGGCATGGCAGACAGAAAATACAAAGAGTGTATGGAGGGGCCCTGTAAGGCAATATACTCTCCTTGGTCATACCCTCTTTGAGCCACTGCTTCAGACAAGGTTGTACCTCCTGACAGCGAGCCAGCTGTCCTGCTTGCATCATCCAATCACTTTTCAAAAGCCCCACCTATGAGTACATGAAGCTCTTAGGAGATATCTAGATATCAACAATAACACCGGGCCGGGGAGATGGCTCAGTGGATTAAGCACTTCCCTGGCAAGCGCAAGGGCCTGAGTTCAATCCCTGGTTCCACCAAAAAAAAAAAAAAAAAACCGACAACACCATGGTATGAAATCCAGGTTAATAAGTCAACCAGTGTTGACAAGGCAGCAATGCTCGTTTTTGTGTGATATATTTTTAGGAAGATGTACATGATGATATGTTATGGGCATTTTTGCTAAGCAATACTATTCAAGTCCCTGAATGATTATATATCAAGAAAACTGAGAGTCGGGGATATAGCTCAGTAGCACAAGCACCACCTTGACAAGTGCAAGGTCCCAAGGTTGATCCCCTGTCCCATGAGAGGGAAAAAAAACTGAATAAACAAAAAAACTGAATTGGTTATTCTGTGTCCCTATATGCACAGCTAGAGGCTGCCATAACTTGGCATATTTTGGGTTTCATTACTCAAATCAAAGAGGTTACTTTTGAATGTGAGTCTACACCCTGGAGTACCCATAGAGAAATGTTGACTAGCTCAACAATATCATCTTCACTTAATAACGTTTTCCAGGATGTGATTAAAATCATCAAGCACATTGAAATTCATGTATTTAACTTGCATCTACTCACGTGCAGCTCTCTGAGGAGATGGACACGGAGCACATACATCGGCTTTTACACACAGAAGTGAGATGATTTTCTAAAGATAGATCATTGGCCAGAGTTCTGAGCTATGATGGTTGCTCCAGAGATTTCTTTTAGAAAAATTGTCATCATTGGCAGCACATTTCAGTGACATTGAATGAGTCACAAAACTTGCTTACTTGAATGACATATTTAACCTTCTAAGTGAACTCAATCTGTCATTTCAAGGAAAAATGATAACTGTATTCACGTCATCAGATAAAGTGGTTGCACTTAAAGCCAAACTCGAATTATGGGGGCTGCAAGGGAGCACAGAATTTTAACATGTTTCAAACATTAGCAGAGACAGAGCCCAGGCCTGCTTTCTCCCATCTAGTGCAAGATCATCCATCTCAGAGTTTAGAAGTGTTTGAGCATTACTTCTCAACTACAAAAACTCCCTGAACTGGGAAGAAGTAGATTCACAACCCATTTGTGAATAAGTCAAGTGAATCAACTTTGTTCATGGTAGAAGAGGATCAGCCACTTGAGATCACAACTAATAGTGGTCTTAAAAGTACGTTCGCATTGGCCAGATAGCTCAGTGGATTAAAGCACTGTTTAGGCAGACACAGGGTGCAGGGGTTGATTCCCGGCATGCCATGCCAGCCCTGCTCCCGGGGTATGCTGAGACAGCAATTGAGACTGGGCATGGTGGCACACGCCTATAGTCCCAGCACTTGGGAGGCTGAAAAACAGGGAGGATCACTACGAGTCTGACCTGCATAGTGAGACCCTGTAAAACCTGTAGACCCTGCCCTAAATAAAGAAAAATAAATAAAAAAAGAAAATATGTTCAGGTGAACTCCAAATATCCATGCATTCTGAATTCAAGTCAGGGCAGAAGAACTTGAAATGCCACCAAGCTGCTTCCACTCCCAACACCTTACCTTTGTGAAGTAGAACCTTTTTCATACAGTGACAGAAAATCAGACAGTGGAGTAGACTGGTTATAATATATATACCTCGGCTGTCACTGTCTTCCATCACCTCCAGAAGGGATTGTCTAGTAGCAAAAATAAGCCTGGGGTTCTTACTGATTCTGCATGATAATGAGTTGTATAATTATTTTATACCACAATGTAACAACAATATAAATGCTATACACAAATTGTAATATGCTTAAGTCACCCCAAATCCACCCCCCTTCTCTTATCCAGGGAAAAATTGCCTTCCATGAAAATGGTCTCTGGTGCCAAAAGAGTTGGGAACTCCTGATCTCTCATATAATCTAATTTGTTAAGCATTTCATAAACATTAGGAATGCATGGCCATACTATTTTCATACAAAGTCTTCTGTATGGCTTACTGATTATTTTATTCAAGTCCTCTAAATTCCAGTTTTTAAGAGCAAGGACCTGAGTTCAATCCCCGGTTCTGCAAAAAATAAATAAATAAATAAATAAATAAATAAATTCCAGTTTTTAAAATCTACCTTGATCTGTCAAAAACCTTTCTCAAAACACTTTAATTGTGGTAAAATGCACACTCTGTAATTCTATCGTCTTTGCCATTGCTGAGCGTCCAGCTCAGCGACACCGAGTACCCAGCAACCCCTCACTTATCGCGGAGGTTACAGTTCAGATGCGCCCGCGACAAGTGAGATTCAGCGAAGTAGCAACGTCACATCTATTTTTAGTATTTATATATATATTTTAAGGCTTTATAAACCCTTTCCACAGCCTCATAAACCTTTCCCACACTTTTAAAAACACTTTCAATATTCTTAACCATTTTCTAAACTCTTAAACCTACGTAATTTTAACAACATATGTATAATGTACCGTACTGCAAAATCCCACGATATAGTGAAAAATCCACAATAAATAATGTAGATTTTTCGAAAACCCATGAAACAGTGAGTCCACAAGTCACACTGCGAAATAGCGAGGTACTACTGTGTTCATATCCTTGTGCTACTGTCACCAACGTCTACCCGTATTTTTCTTTATGCAAGCCTGAAATTCCATTCCCATGCAACAATAGCCCATCTTCCCCTTACCTCAGCATCTAGCAACAACTACTCGCCTGTCTGTGTCCATGAATTTGACTTGAGGTACCTCAGGTAAGTGCAATCGTTCATGCTTGCTCAATTTGCCTGACTTCCTTTGTTTAGTCTTCAAGGTTCCTCCGTGTTGCAACATTTGTGAGAATTTCCTTTCTAGTTAAGAATGAATAATATTTCACTGGATGTAAGTGAATGTTTATCTCTTCATCTACCGATTGACATTGGGATTACTTTTAACTTTGGTTATTATGGATACTGGTGCTATGAACATGAGTATAATAATATCTATTCAGGTCCTTCTTTTCAATTCTTCTAGACGTCTGTTGAGAAGAAAAATTGATGGACCATAGAATAATTATATTTTAATTCTTTGTGGTACTGCCATCCCATTTTCCATAAAGGCAGCACCATTTTACATTCCTACCAACAGTGGACAAACATTCCAGTGTTTCTACATCTTTCCTAACAGTTGTTTATTTCTGGATAATATATTTTATAGATAGACATGACCACAATGAGTGTTTAAATTTTATTACAAGAAATATTGCCATAAATCTACCCCCAAATACTCTCCTTCCTTCGTGCACACTTAACCCATCGTTCTTGCCAGCATCAGAAGTGGTCCTCTTTCATGTCTTGAGGAGGTGTACAGAGTGCTATCCAATAGAAAAGCAGACTTATAAAAATATCACAGTGTGTTCTTATTCATTTTATTCACTAAGGCTGGCAACAGGCAATGTCCAGCTCTTCCCCCAGATCAAACTGGTTATTAAAGGTAAGCATTTTAATCAGTTTAGGACATTGAGGTACTCACAACTAAAGATACTGATGGAAAAGGACTTCTATGACTATCTCAGAGAATGATAGGGTAAGTATGTTCAAAGGGAGAGACTATTTGAAGGAGATTAATGGCAATTAATCCATTTTTACTGTAACAAATTTGTTTTAATACATTTACTTTTTTTTTTTTTTTTTTTGCAGAACCGGGGATTGAACTCAGGCCCTTGCACTTGCCAGGGAAGCGTTTATTCCACTGAGCCATCTCACCAGCCCCAATACATTTACTTTTAATGTAAATATTCACTATACTTTTCGATCACATGCTATGTAGTCCTTTTATTTTATTTTATTTTATTTTATTTTATTTTATTTTATTTTATTTTATTTTATTTTATTGGCAGTACCAGGGATTGAACTCAGTACCTTGTGCTTGCCAGGCAGGTGCTTACGCCACTGAGCTATCTCCCTGGCCCTACATGCAATGTTAGCTTAATGAGTATGAGTTGATACTGCATTGTAATCATCAGTCAAAAACCTTTTGAGAGGTATATTAAAATTTCCACTAAAATTGTGTTTTCATTTTTATACTCTATTACAATTGTACTTTATATATTTAATAAAATTTTGAGCATAAAAGGTAAGGGATATTATGTGTTTATTGGTTTATGTATCTTATTGTGTGGCAAACACAATATTACTGCCTGATAATTTGCTTCTAAAACTCAGCAGAGACTGAAGTTAGGTATTCACTTTCTAGGTCAGTCCTTGGATTTTGTGGCCCTTCCAATTCTCTTCTATTAATTCTCTACTCCAGAGAGAAATTAATATTAGCACACCATTTGTGAAAGACCCACCATTTGGCCCAACAACATGGGGAAAGCAGGTTGAATATAGCTAAGTCATCAATACCTCCAACCTCACAATGAATACTCGAACAGTCAGATTTAGGGCTGGGTCCTGCAAATCCAGCTAAGAACAAGATATGCATAGTCCACACTTTCATGAATGTTATAGAGAAGAAGACAGGCTACATAAAGAAAGCCAAGTGACTATGGTAAGTTCTGCAAAAGAGACTTAAGTAGCACATGACAGAAAGACTTAGCATGGCCTTTCCCTAGATCCAGGGACACCATCTCTGAACAAATTAAACTGACACGGAAAGGATCAGTCATTTAGTAGCTGTTGCAGAGCCACTGAAGAGTTTCCTGCTTGGGGTACGCTGAAGAATTTCCTGGTTAGACTCTGGAGCTATGCTGCCACCTTTTAAACCCTGCACTGTCTTGTTCCATTGAGAATTGTTTTAGAATGAATGTTTGTGACACTCCCCTCACCTCCTGACAAATTCATACGATACAATCCTAACCTGCAGTGTGGATTATTTGTAGTAGAAGGTGGAAATTTAGGGAGGTAATTAGATTATAAGGGTGGGGTCCCCATGATGAATTTATTACCCATTTAATAAATTCATCATGAGGAACTAAAGAGATGATTTCTCTCTCTGCCTTAGAGAGGTACCAGAAACAGGCCATTGACAGATTCCAGACCTGATGTTGCCTTGATCTGGACATCTTATCCTCCAGAACTATAAGATATAAATTGTTGTGCAGGCCATCGAAATTGTGATAATTTGTTTTAGCAGACTGAACTAAGACCAGGGTTTTAGATGAGTTATTTTATACATTATAAATGATAGAGTAAGTATTCAATAAATATGTATCATGTATTGAATAAATGTGCTGTCACTGTGCAGAGAATGTGATGGTAGAAAGCCATTGCCTTCATAATAGAAGAGTCATTCAACCACACATTGATAGGAAATGGACCACCAGAAAGATTGCAGGTTTTATCTATAGCCCGCACTTTTCCTATACTTCTACTCAAAAATTATATGCTTAGAAATTTATCTTGCATAATAAACTCTTATCATGTACAACTTTTTAGCTATTGCTAATACTGAAAGTTGAGAGTAACTAAGTGTCCTACAGGAAATTAGATAAATATGACCCAGTTCATACGATGAGACTTTATGCAATTGTTAACATGGAGTTGAAATTCTATTTACTGACATGAAAGAAGATTTAACATCATTTGTGTGAATGTCTTTTACTAGTAACATATTCTAACCCACAGGAGACAGTGCAAGTATTTAAAGAAAGGTGTTCATAGTAATTGTCTCCAGCTAAATATGACAGCTAGGAAGCAACAGAAACCAGCTCCAGGGTACTTGGGGGAAGGGAAAAAATTTCAAGAAGAAGATGAAGTAATTCAGAGAAATCAAGAAGCTCAACAAGTAGGCTTTGGCAGGACAGGAAGCTGGTGGATCTGGCATCCAGAAATAAGAGGACACTTTCTTTTATCTGCGTGAACAATATAAGTCAACTCAGCCTATATAATAGCATGCAGATGCATGAGTGCGTGCATGCATGTGTGTGTGTATGTGTGTGTTTTCTGCCACCCTGTCTCCAAACCCACTCAAATTCAGTTCTTCAGGAGAGAGTTTGCTGTCGGCCAACTTAGATCCCTGAGACCAGCAGTTACTGCAACACCACATGTGGAAGGAGAGCTGCCGCACCTCAGAGGAAGGAGCCAGCAAAAAGGTAAAATTAGTAGATGTCCCCTATACTGGAATGGTAAGTATGGTAATTCCCTCCCTTTTTTCTGTATTTTTAAATCCTTTTGTAATAGAGATAGTACTTTTACAATGAGTAATTCTTTCTTGTGCTTTCAAAAACTTCAGAATACAGTTTGCCAAGTTTCTTGAGCCAATTTTTTTTTCTTTTATATTCATTGCTGTATGTTCTACAAAAATTCCATCCCCATAACCCTACCCCTACCCATGTACCTACTTATTCGTACAGCTATTTTTTATGTAATATGAACTCATAAGGCTCCAATTAAGCATGAAACATTCCATTTCAATGATATGACAAATAAATGTTTTAATTTATTACCTAATGTTAAAGTTGATTTTTAAAAATAATCACTAAAATTATAGCCAGCATTTACTTAGAACATGTTCTATACCAGAAAGTGGACTGTCCTTTACTGAAGTCATTTTATTTATTTATTTATTTTTGGCAGAACCGGGGATTGAACTCAGGCCCTTGCGCTTGGCAGGGAAGCACTTACTCTACTGAGCTATCTCCCCGGCCCCCTGAAGTCATTTTAATGTAAAGTACCTCAGGTGGCAAACCAACATCCTTCTCCAGCAGAGCAGTCTCACTATATTTTATCTTTCCTGAAAAATAGATTCTTCTCTTCTAAGCACTTCAAGGTGTCCCATTCATATGAAATATTCCATGGAAACGATTTCTCTAAATCCCTAAGAGCAAAGCACATGATTGGATATTATCTTTTGTGGCACTGAGGAAGCTACAAAGATGTTGCTTCTTCAGAATCACTCAGTTTTCAACAGAACTTGATCACATTCCCATTAATTGAGCTGAAGGCTTTGAGAGAAATTCTCTCAGCTAACATATTTTGCAATCCTACTTTGTGTCACATTTCATAGGGTGAAAGAAAAGCTGATTCCATGCATGCCTGTACTGTATCCTTAGCCTGTGCTGGGAATGCACAAGGAGGACGCAGAGTCTATGTCTTTGATCCATTTTTATCTTATTGGTGTGTATTGATCAATGAGTCTAGATCCAGTCTCCAGCAAGTGAGGAACGAGCTTACCCAGCACCATTTGTTAAAGAGGCTGTCTTTGCTCTGGTGTACGTTTTCAGCCTTTGTGGAAAATCAGTTCCTAATGTACCTGGTGTGCTGTCTTCATCTTCTGCTCTACCCTTGGAGCCACGTATCTCTTTCTGGGCCAGTGCTATACTGTTTGTATCATTGTGGCCATTAGGTCTTTGTTCTATGCAAAGATATACATAAAATCATGGGTCTGTGTACCTTATATTTGTTCCAATATCCACTAATAAGATGTAACTTAACATAGATTGACCAATATATAATCTGAAGGCATGTTTTAGACCACACTTTATAAAATACTGAATTTTGTTAATGAAATTTCTTTTTGAACTACTAATTTTTCAGGTACTAAATCCAGTGGTGTGAAAAGACAGAGCTTGAGAATGATGAAAACCGGATATTAGAGCTGTGCATTCATCAGACTCCTAACAGGAGATGAATGGCTTGCTCAAATCCAGGTCATTCACAAAGAGCTTGTTGATCAAAGCACTATTTACAAATATGTGATCAGAGTATGAGCTAGGAACCATAGGTACCAGTTTCATGGCATTGGATGGTTTCTACCAGTGTTTCCTGTATAATAATTAAAGTATCTCCTTTTTCTCAAGAAAATCATAATATATAATTTTATGAATTGATTAAAATGTATTTAAAAGTTTAAAATAATATTTCAGTTTGGTTGATAAATTATAACATCTCCATAAATTCAGGGAAATCACAAGGGCAATGAAATAATCCAGGATGAGTAACAGTGGAGCAGTTACCAGTCCTGGGCCTGGAAGGATATCCCATCTAGCAGGCCACCTTGAAAAGAACTATGCTTTCAGTGAAGGGGCACAGACAATTCGAGGCAGCCTTGCAGAGAAAGAGCTGAGAAACACAAACCTAATCTCCTCACGCCCCCTCTGCTGATCTCCTGCCAGAACCCCGACTGGCCAAGGAGTAAGGATGCCACTCGCTGTGCCCCACTTCTTTGAAATCACTCTTTACTCTCACGTGAAGGCCTCACTCTGGTCACTTCTGGGGATCTGCCTGTTTCAAAATTTTATGGGGAAAAATGTTACTGGTCAGATCTAGGGTTATTAAGAATCAAAGAACCAAGGGAGACTTTTTCCGTGTTCTCTCCAGAGGTATACTTTCCTTCCTCCTTCCTGACTGGAATCCTATCAATAAATGGAGTGGAAGAGTAACATGAAGTAACAAAAGTGCCTTGGGACTAAAATTCTGGGAATATCAACCTTGGTATCACCCCCAAGGACCCCTCCTCTATAACAGATAATAAGCAGAGAAAGACATAGAAGGTCTTACCTTCCCTTTAAATATAAATGCTTTTTTTAAAATACCAAATAATTGAGGAGCAAGAAGATAAAGGAGGAAGAGGGGAATTATCATTATCCCTTTGAAAGTGACTTTCACAGCTCTAATAGGATGCCATCTTGCAATGCCAAGTCACAGACAGAGCCTGACTAAAAGGAGTCAGTGAATCAGGGAATCTGCATGGCGTGCAACCCAGTGTCTCTGATGAGCCTTCTACTGCCTCATGCAAATTCAGCAATGTCACTTCGCTCAGCAGAGTTGAGTACTCACTGAGAACAGCGTGCACACTCAACGAAGAGGACAATAATTCACTATGAAAAGAGAAGGGTTTCCTTTCCCAAAAAGATTGATAAGTGATGGCCCATTTCATCCATGAAACCTGGATATCTTTAAGAGTAGAGTTGTAGACCTTGCTTTCTTGACCTGAGCAGATAGCAGAGGTGTGGTAGTCATTTTTCCATTGATTAGAGAACCAAGTGAAAAGGCAGAAGGCTTTATTTTGGCTCATGGTTTCAGCCAATGGTTAGTGGGCTGGACCTGTGTGAGGCAGAATAGTGTGGTGCGACCATGCATATCTTATTGTGGATGGAAGCAAAAATCAGGAAGGAAGTCATAGGGATCACAGTATCCCCCTAGGGAAAGGCCACACTGACCTAACTTCCTGCCACTAGGCCCCACCTTCTAAAGGTTCTACCACCAGCTTCCCAGTAACATCATAAGCTAGCAGTCAAGTCTTCAACACAGTGCCTTTATAGGACATTTAAGATCCAAGCCAGAACACTGTGAGGAGGTTAAGCATGGACACTGGAGGCAGATGCTGGGGTTCAATCCTGACTGTCCCTTAGGGGCCAAGTGATCTTGTCAAGTTAGCTAGCTTTTCTACAATTTAGCTCCTCACCACTAAAACATAAGATCTAGTGTCTTCTCATAGGACTATTTAAACATTAAAGTATTTAATAAGGAGCTAATTAGATTAATAAAGGCAGAACAGTATGCAATATATGGAAAGTAATATAAGTCTAAAAAAATGAATCTGTTACTGGGATGGCAAAGAACAAAGTCAAAAGACCTTCAAACATAAACTCAGGGATCAGCAGAGCTGCCAACATAGAAAAAGATAAAGATAATTTTAACTGGGTTTGGATGTGTAGCCAAGTTCTTTAAAGAGGGGGGGAGGGGGCTGGGGAGATGGCTCAGTGGAATAAGCGCTTCCCTGGCAAGCTCAAGGGCCTGATTTCAATCCCCAGTTCAAAAAAAAAAAAAAAAGAATGGGAAAAGAGGGGGGGGGGATTTTGCTACAGGTCTATCTGTCTTTCTTTCTTCCTTTCTTTCTTTCTGTAATTTTAAAGATGGTAAGACATGTATGGCCTGTGATGTACATAGAAATAGACACACACCTATGAGCCTAAGCTCTCCTAGTGTATAAGCCTCTCCCTGAGGCATGTCATTCATTCACTTGCATTGAAAAGGGAACTGAAGGCCTTGCTGTGGTTTGGAAGAGTGTCTCCCAAAGGTCTAGCCATTAGAGGCTTGCCCCCCAGGGTGGCACTATTGGAAGTTAAGAGAACACTTAAGGGGTAGTCTAATGGGAGGTCTTTAGGTCACTGGATGTGTGCCCTTGAAGAGATCTGTAGGACCTGGTCTCTTCCTCCTCCATCTCACTCAGCTTCTTCAGGTCAACAGTTTGTTCCACCACACACCAACCATGACATGCTGCCCCCCACACAGGGGCCCAAAGCAATGGATGTCACTTGATATTAAGCTGGACCTCTAGAACCATGAACCCCAAAATTGTTTTCTCTTTATAAGTTAACTGCATCATGCCATTTGTTATAATGACACAAACCTGACTAATACAGGCACATTAGGATTTTGATTCTAGGCATATTTTGAGAAACTTTAGGTAAATCTAACATTGGAAAATTGTTACCATTTGATGTGCAACTATTTCTCAGAAGGTTGTACAGTCAAGGGAACAAATATCTTAAGACTAGTAACTCATTTCTAACAAGAAGAAAAGAAGGTAGGTCATCAAACACTATGGTTTTGTCGTCTATCTTTATCTGGGTCTTTATCTCTGTCTATCCATCTATCTATCATCTCCATCTCCATCTCCATCTCCGTCTCCATCTCTGTCTCCTTCTCTATCTCTGGATCACTGGAGGGTGAGTCAGCTACCAAGTTATGAGGACACCTGCAAAGCCCTGTCAAAAAGTGTGCAAGGTAAGAAACTGGGACCTCCAGGACGCAGCTATGTGAGTGAGTCACCTTAGGAACCACTCCTCAGCCCATCAAGCCTTCAGAGGACCACAGCTAAGTCAATGACTTGACTTTAATTACCTGAGAGACCCCAAGACAGAACCACTAACTATGTGCTCTCCAATTCCTGATCCACAGAAACCATGTGAGGAAATAATTGTTATTTTTAGCTGATAAATCAGGATAATTAATTGCATAGTAATAGGTAAGTAATATCATAAGGGTTGGCTTCCTGAAATAAAATACACAAATTAGAGGAGAGACCACAGATATAATAAAGTGCTACACTATATGTTGCTGAAAACAACCTGACCTCAATGAAGTGGTAATTATAAGGTGCAAAAACTAAACTAGAGCCGTATTCATCTATGCATCAAATACACTGAGACCAACTCAGTGCCATACATTGAGAGGAATTTGACAAATGTCTGAGTGATGATTCCTTCCCTCAAAAAATTCAGTCTAAAGAAAGCCAGATAACTAGAGAGTATTACAACGTGAGTGATAAGTGGTCCCAGATAGTCCCTGTGAGTTTTGCAGGTGAAGGAAGCTTCCTCATTGAAGCCATATCTAACAGGGATGTGAAGACAGGGGTTTCATGAGCCCAGAAAAGCAGAGGAGCTGAGACCAGGAAACAACACATACAAAGGCAGAGAGGCTGGACAGGACAGCACATGGCTGAGGGTTTGGAGTAAGCCCAGAGCATGCAAGAACAGGCTAGTGAGGGCTGCAAGGTGGATCTACAGACCTGCCTGCTCTTTTTTTTTTTTTTTTTTTTTTTTGAACTGGGGATTGAACTCAGGCCCTTGCGCTTGCTAGGGAAGCACTTATTCCACTGAGCCATCTCCCTGGCCCCTGCCTGCTCTTTGAGGAGTCTTCACTGTATCATAAGGAAGAGGGGCTGCCAGAGGGTTTTTATCACCCAGATTTTGGCAGAATAAGAGGCAAGAGCAGCACCATGCCAGTGAGTATTTCTACACAGCGTACCTGACTTCCATGCATAATCCGTCTCCTTATGCCTGCAGGTTAGCCCTAAATATATCCTATGAATCCCTTCATAAGCAACGAGTGTCAAAGTGGGAAAACTTTGTGCCTGGCAAAGCACCACACATTAATTCTGAGGGACAGAGTTGGAAGCAAAAAGAAAAGAAGGAAGAGAGGAATAAAGGAAGGTAGATGAGGGTGGGGGACGTAGCTCAGTGTCGGAGTACTTGCTCAGCATGCCCAGGGGCCTGGATTCAATCTTTAGTATCAGGGAGCAAAAGACAGATATAGGAAGGTAACCAGTTTGATAGGCCAGCACAAAAGTTAGTGTCATAATTTAAGAGCCAATCTTAACTATTACTGCATTGGACTTTCTTGAAAAAGTGGGTGCATTTCTATAGGGATGATATTGTATGTGAATTTGGGTAAGCAAATGTAATTACAGAGAAGTAGAAATAACTCTGACAGGTCCCTACTGCCTTCTTTATAATAGCATAGGCTCTGTGATATGTATCAATATCCCTGATCTCAAGTAATGTCATAACAAAACACATGTGACAGATACAACTCGGACTGCCTTTCTTGCCCTTCATTTTATGTAACCCTAGCAAGGTGAAATCAGCAATGCTCCCAGGTGGCATGGGCCCCTACCCAGCTGGCTCTGTCTACTTCCAGCCTGCTGTCCCCTAGGGACTATTCCTGTCTTAGAGAAGAAGAAATAAAACATATCTTCCAAGCAAAAAGATGTTTTCAAACTCCTGAGCTGAAAAAAGTCCTTAGCTGTATTCCTGAGAGCACTACCATTTTCTCCAGGCCCTTCATTTGTGTAATTTACCCATGTTTAAATGGTCGACTTCTTTTAAGAATTTCAACCAAAAAATTTACAAACTAGCAACACAATATTCACTTGTTTCAATAGCTGTTGTAATGAGCAGCAGATTGTCATTTCCCCAAATCAACTATCTGGATATGCATGTGAAGGTCTTTTCCTAAAATATACTGCTTCTCATTTTTCTTTAATATTTTAGTGGCACAAGAGGAAGAAAGTGAATATTTACCATGGGAGATAGGAAAAGTCTGAAAGAGATTAAAGAGAATAGGATAAAGACAGATACATTTATAAAATTTTTATAGATCTGATAATATGTAGGCCAAAGAAAAATGCACATAAAAATGAGTGCATTTATGAGAGGAACTCTTTTGATAATCTTTGAACCCTCTAATCAGCTTCAGCACCAGCATTACTAAAAATGGGCAGCCAGACATTCTATGCATTACCTAGAAGGTGAAAAAGTGATCTGGGACTTGGTGAAGACTTTAGATGTATCTGCTCATTTGCAGGAAATACTGAAGACAAGAGAAGGAGTTAGTGAAATCAAGAATGTGGGACATTCTTCAGATCAAATGACTGCTTCCTCCTACAAATGAATAGTATAAGAAAAATAATAGGGATAGGAGAGACCTAATAACCAAATACAGTGCATGGATCTTGTTGCATCCCAACTCACATGAACTAATTGTAAAAAGAAACCCTTGAGACTATAGAAAATTTGAATATGACATGGGTATATTATTAAGAAGTTAGGGCCGGGGAGATGGCTCAGTAGGATAAGCGCTTGACTGGCAAACGTAAGGATCTGAGTTCAATCCCCGGTTCTGCAAAAAAAAAAAAAAAGAAGAAGAAGTTATAGATAATTCTGTTAGATGTAGTGATATGGTGGCTATTAAAATTTTTTATTGGTTAGAAATGTATGCAAAGGTTTATATCAGTGAATTAAACTGGGATCTGGAATTTATCTTAAAATACTGGGATTTGAGTGGTGGCTTGCAGAGGCTAGGGTGGTAGGAGTTGCAGTGTGGACTGACACTGGCTGAAGGATCCATTTCATGTTGCTAGGAGGAACATGCTCCTCAAGAGATCTGCTGTGTGGGACCGGGGAGATGGCTCAGTAGAATAAGCTCTTGCCTGGCAAGCACAAGCACCTGAGTTCATTCCCTGGTTCCACAAAAAAAAAAAAGAGATCTGCTGTGTAATGCAGTGACTATTGTTAATAATGATATATTCTATTCTTGAAAAATGCTAAGAAGTTTTTAAGTATTCTCACCACAAAAAATGATCACTATGTGAGACAAAACGCATACCAATAGTCCATGTTAGCCATTTCACTATGTATATATATATTTCAAAATATCATGTGTACACCAAGTATATACAGTTTTCTTATTTTAAAATAAGATTTTCAAAAGAAGGCTAAAGGAAACAAAATAGGAAAAATATTCACAAGTGTTGAAGCTGAGTTACAGCATACAGGTCCCTTTTGCTATTTTTTCCACGTGTGTGTGTGTGTGTGTGTGTGTGTGTGTGTGTGTGTGAAGTTTTTCATCATTAAAATTAAAAAGAAAACTAAACTCACTTCTGGGTCAACGTCTCTGCCACAACATGTCCACATGGTGGTCTCATCTTACTCAGATCACTTGTAATTTATGAGGCAGTGGAAATAAAGACTCTTGAACTCCAAAAAGACCTTGGGATCCCTTGAGTTGCAGATGAGACAGTGTATGCCAGGAGGTAACCTAGTGATCCGGAATACACAGTCAGCCTATGGCCTATCAACATCGCGGTGCAGGCTCTCCAGCCAGTCTTCTGCTTTTCTTTCTCCCCCATGTGGAAGATGAATCACTTAACCCTGTGGGGTTCAGTGTCTTTATTCTGCATGCTCTCTCTGCATCGTGCATCATTACCCCGAGGCTTGAATCAACAGTGATGCAGGATGGCTTCGCAAACTCTTCACAACTCTAAGGAGGCACTAGAGTTGTTTCCCCTGTTAAGTGTCCTTAGTAAAGACTGGCAAAACTCAGAGTTCACAAAAAAGGGGGAGGCAGAAGAGAGGAGTGATTTTGAAAAAAGGAGAGTTTTAATGCTGCCAAGACAAATTCAATGTAACCCTCCCTGAATGAGACAAGACCATTTGTTGTGGGGCAACCAAAGCTCCAAATTAAACCCACATCAAATGAGAGTTCACTTGCATCTTCAGAGAGAAGCTTCAGAGGGGGCCTACCATCCAACACTAGCTGCCTCAGGGCGACATCTTGTTTCTCTCTAGCAAACTCATTCCTCAAAGCCATCTGGCTCCCTACTGGGAGTCCAGGCACCATGACATGTGCCTGCCAAACAAGAGGTGTGACTTTTCTAATTGGCAAAGTCTGTTCAAATATCTGGCCCCCAGCTGACACACCCAGGTGTTGCCTTGAGGACGGAGAGGGAGGGGCTCCATGTGGTGACTGAGAGGTAGAATTCTCCCATTACACTGACTCATCATTGACTTGCCTCTTCCCTCCCCTATCAGGGACACCGGCGACATAATTGGCTGTCTGGAAAAAAGACAATATGGTAGAATTCAGGTGCCCACTCATGAACATCTGCTCTGCAGAGCCATTATAAAAATAAGACTAGGACAGAAAGGAAAACACTAGGCTGGTAAGTGCCAGAGGACAGGAAGAAGCAAGGAGAAGACAGAGATCAGATACATGTCTTGCTACATCTACCATTTTATGTTGTCTAGCAACAGACCAGTGACAAGTGAGCTAAGCCATGTGCTAGGATCAACCAGGGAAGCTCTTCTGTCTGTAAAATATCTGCTGTGACTCAGAACACTTGCAAAAGAAAGAAAAAAAAAAAAAAAAAGATGGTCCTGTAAGGAATACAAAAAGCCCTGGTAGGGAATCCAAAACGTTATTTCTTTTGCTCATTTTGTTATTCAACATTTCTTTAGTATTTACTCCATGCCAGATGCCAGACTGGATGCTGGAAATCTGAAAGTCACATGGACACTTGAATATGCAAAGAGTTTGTAGGCTGCTTCAGGAGACAACAAAGACAGAAGAAGAATTTACAGCACAGCTCCCCTATGGCTTCAGTGGAGGCCCCCTATTGTGAGTTGAGGGCTTGGAGTAGGATGCAATTTTGTGGGGTGGTTTTTATCTCAATCCTCGATCTTCCTGTGCTTTAATCCCTTACAGGTAAAATGGACTGAAGCTGCTCTTCCCTTTTACAGACAGCTCAACTTTGTGTGTGTGTGTGTGTGTGTGTGTGTGTGTGTGTGTGAAACAGAGACAGAGAGAGATGGAGAGAGACAGACATAGATGGAGAGAAAAAGAGAGAGTATTACTCCTAGAGCTGTGCCTTTTCTGTATAAGAAAGGATTAAGATTTCCAGAAAAATAAGTGTCAATTACAGGGAAAAGAAGCTGAGGCTTACAAGACTTCAAAAAAAAAAAAAACAATCATATGACAAAAATTCCCCATATCTAGAGGGGTACATAGAAAGATACTGTTCCTCAGTTGGTATGTGTCCAGTGAAACTCAAAATCATACCACAGCAATGGCCACACTTACTTAGCATTTGCTTTGTGCCAGGCACTGTGATGTGCTTCATACCCATACACATATCCCATTTGATCCCCAAAGTGAGTTAATTTTAGTATTCTCATCTTATGGGTGAGGAAATTAAGACCCAAAGAAGTTAAGTAACTGGGCTGAGTTCACAGAGCTAGCAAGAGGAGTCCCTTAGTTCCAACTGAAACCCACCCCACCCTTGGGGCCTTCATTTTAGGTCCCCAGCAGCTACAGGGAAATGACAAAACCACATCTCCAGCAAGCCATCAGCAAGCCACGACTAACAGGGCTAAAGGACACATGAGTGTTATTCGCCACCCCTCCCTATCTCTGTTTTATTTTTTGTTCATAGAAGAAAAATGGGAGACCTGGGAGATGGCTGGGCTGGGGAGATGGCTCAGTAGAATAAGCACTTCCCTGGCAAGCACAAGGGCCTGAGCTCAATCCCTGGTTCTGCGAAAAAAAAAAAAAAAGGATCCTAAGAAGGTGAAGTACACTGGTGGGAAAGGCTGCTCATCATGCCACGATCTTCCCACTGAGTAGCATTGGCTTCCAGGTCACCGAGTAGGCCTCCTGAGGTGATACTGACAAGGAGCGATCCCACAGGGCCCAGAGCAGTCAAGGACCAGAACTGATTACAGCTGGATCTTCCCGACTCCCCTCCCCACTCTCCAGCTTGCCATCTAGCCACTTGGAAGGCATAGCCGAGATCAGTGGTTCTCAGACATTGGTGTGAATCCCAATCCCCTGGAAGACTTCCTGAACCTCAGAGAGCCAGGCCTCACCCCAGAGTGCCTGACTCAGAGCAGCTCCCAGGCAATGCTGGTTCTTCTGGTCCAGAGACCACATTTTGAGAGACCTCAGTGCATAACGCTGCTCTTGAAGAACAGTGCATATTAGATATGCACAATATTTGGAGAGGAAACATCACCACCCACTACTCCTTAACATCTTTTCTGTTCTTTTCCCATAATAAAAACCCTGACTGAGTAGCTGAATACAGAGCCAACTAAACCAAGATAATATTTTCCTAGTTCTCTGGCAACTAGGTATGATATGCAATCTAGTTATACCTGATGGGATATGATATGTGACTCTCAGGATGTGCCCAGAGGGACAAAGTGGAACATTCCTGTTCTCTTTGCTCCCAAAGGCTGGTGGAAGAGAAGGTGGCAGTCTTGGATCATAAAGAAAAAGCATGGCATCTGATGGCTGAGTAAAACAAAGCTCTTACATTATCTTAGACTTTAAAATTAAAGAAAAGTAAAGTCATTATTTAAGCCATAGTTATTTTGGGTCACTATCATTTGCAGACAAACCTGCATCCTGATTAAAATAGACACACACCAACCAATACCTGAGAGTATCACAGGTAAGTTAGAAAAGCATGGTAACCAAGAGTAGCTGAACTGATCATTTTTAGGACACAGCTGATCCGCACTCAGAAGCTGATAGGAGACAGACATTTGGTCTGAAGAACTAGATTCATCTTCACTTGGTTTCTGTAGGCCTTAGAGTATACAAAGCATTCCATCACATGTTTTTGTGTCAGGATTTAGGTTTGCCAAAAGTCATTTAGCTGCTTCTTAAGATTTCATTTCAATTTACAATTATAGAAAATGTTCCCCAGTCATTTTATGGCCCTAAATTATACCTAAAATCTTCCTAAGTTGGATTGTTAGCTGATACACAATTATGTTTCTAGAAAGAGACCAGAATCCCAGCAGATGATTTAAAATAAAAGTTAAATGGATGTAATTTGTGTTTATTTTTGTCTTATTGAAACCAAATACTATAGAATTGCCAGTGTCTATTTCACAGTGATGATTTGAGGCAAGTCACAGTCTCCCTTTAAATAGCTTCTTTGAGGAGAACACATGGACAGGAGACCAAACTATCCAGGAGGGAAGACAAGGGCAGAGTTCAGGTTTTACTGTCCTCAGGTTCTATCTGCACAGAACCGCCCATTGGCTAATTTCTCACATTGGGTTTCCTATATTGGTCTCCATGGAAAAAATCTAGCCAGAAGAAATAAAAATCTGGGCTGGGGAGATGGCTCAGAGGAGTAAGGCTTCCCTGGCAAGCACAAGGGCCTGAGAAGGAGGA
>NW_004524666.1:11458236-11469907 GCF_000260255.1 Octodon degus | reverse complement strand
TTTGTGATAGCTAAGATAATTGTACTACTAATTTCTATTCATTCATTGGCAAGAACAGTGCTTACATTGCTTCATCAATCTTACACAGCTTCAGTGACCTCACTTCCTCTCAGTAGGCCCCACCCCTTAAAGGTTCTGCCATGTCACAATAGTGCCACCGGTGCCAATCAAGCTTTTGAAACACAGGCCATTGAAGAACACTCTAACCTCAACCACAGCACTATTTTATGCACAGATGAAATAAGTCTGACATTTTTTCCATTTTAGGGACATTTCCAATGTAGTTGCTGCCCACCATCACATGAAATTATTGGCTAGTGGTGCTCCAGACATTTCATTTCATTAATGCCTATTAATTTTATAGAATATTGGATTTAAATGTATGCAATCCTATCCACTCCCCATGCCACCCCTCCTTACCCTCCTCTCTCCTTCCTCCTTGTTGTCTTCTTTTGTCTAATGAATCTTCCTTCTTCTTGCATGTCATTTTTATAGAATTCACGTATTAGGGAGAACACGTGATTCTTGTCTTTGTGAATCTTTACTTCATTTAACATGGTAACGTCAAGTTGCATCAACTTTGTCGCAGATGACAAATTTTCATTCTTCTTTAAACTGAATAATATTACACTGTGTATGTGCCACATTTTCTTTATTCATCTGTTACTGGTTCCCTATCTTGGCTATTGTGAATTGTGCCAAAATAAACATGGGTATACAGGTATCCCTATAGTATGCTGACTTTAATCACTTCAGATAATACCATGGGCTAGTGTAATTAGATAAAGAACAGCTCTACTTTTCATTTTTTGAGGAACCTCTATAGAGATTTCAGTAGGGACTGCACTAGTTTATGCCCCCACTAAGCACATAGAAATGTTCTTTTTTCCCCCACATCCTCACTAGCATGTACCAGTTTTTGTATTCTTGATGATAGTCATACTGACTGGAGTGAGGTGGACTCTCATTGTACGTTTGATTTGTGTTTTCCTAGTGGTCAAAGAAAACATTTTTTCATATGCCTATTAGCCACTTACTCTTTTGAGTAGTGTTTGTTAATTTTATTTGCAATTAGCATTTTCGATTCATTTGTTGATTGGGCTATTTGCTATTTTTGGTATAAAGTTTTTTTCATTCTTTTTGTACTGCAAATGTCAATCCTATATTAGAAAATTTGCTGGTGAATTTTTTTTTCTATTCTGTAGGCTGTCTTTTCATTCTATTAGTTGTTTCCCTTGTTGTGCAGAAACTTATAATTTGATGCAGCCCTATCTTGATGCTTGCTATTTCCTGTGCTATAGGCAGAGTCTTGTTCAGGAAATCTTTGCCTTGAGAATAATTCTGAAGTCTTATTCAGAATAATCTTTGCAATTATTCAGGAAATAATTGCACAGTAAATCCCTGTGCCTATGGCTTCAATTGTTTCTCTTGTGTTTTCTTTTAACAGTTTCAGATGTTCAGATCTTATCGATTGGCCTTCAATGCATTTAGAATAGGGATCTTGGGGCTGGGGAGATAGCTCACTGGATTAAGTGCTTGCCTGGCAAGTGCAAGGGCCTGAGTCCAATCCCCGGTTCCGGAAAAAAAAGAATAGGGATCTTGTTTTCTTCTTCTACATACAAAAATCTTATTTTCCAGCATCATTTGTTAAAGAGGCTATCTTCTCTCTAACATATATATTATCGCTCCTTTGTCCAGATTCAGAAGACTGTATTTGTACGGGTTTGCTTCTGCATTCTCCATTGTGTTCCATAGGTTTATGT
Source organism: Octodon degus (assembly GCF_000260255.1). NCBI lineage: Eukaryota > Metazoa > Chordata > Mammalia > Rodentia > Octodontidae > Octodon > Octodon degus. The sequence goes on along the minus strand of NW_004524666.1, from coordinate 11,468,144 downwards.
GGCTTTGTGGTACAATTTGAAATCTGGTGTTGTGATGTTTCCTTGCTATTTTTGCTTAGGAGTGCTTTGGCCATGCTGGGTCTTTTGTACTTCCACACAAAATGATGATTGTTTTTCTAGTTAGTTCTGTTAGAATGTCATCGAAACTTTGATGGAAATTGCACTGAGACCACAGATCATGTTTGGTAATATTATCATTTCAACAATAATTAATTTTTGTCCTTTTAGTTTTTTGAGACAGGGTCTCCCTGTGTAATTCAGGTTGCTTTTAAACTTATTATTAGGCCAGTCTGGCCTCACACTCGTGATAGTCATCCTGCTTCTGCCACGCAAGTCCTGAGGTTACAGCCATGTACCACCGTGTCTGGCTGACAATATTAATTCTGCCAATGCATGACCTTGGGAGGACCTTTCATCTTCTGGTGTTTTAAAAAATTTATTTCTTAGTATTCTATGACTTTCATTTTCCTTGGTTTGGTTGATCACTGGAATTTTTTTTTTCTTCCTGATTTCCTTCTCAATTGGTCCAGAATCAAAGCATGGAAAACTGTTGGTTTTTTAATGTTAATTTTTATTTCCAGGTGCTACATCAAAGTATAAGAACAAAAAGTTTATTCATAAAATTCCATCCTAGCTCCTCCTCAATAATTCGTGGCTCATCTTGAGGCCGTTGATGAATTTAAACTGAAAACATTGGGTGAACTCTTTTCTGATATCCTGCTTGTCTTCATAACCCAGAACAATAATATAAATATCACTCACAAATGATAAAATAAGTATAACATACAGGAAAGCAAGTATTGTAAGAAGCTAGATAAACAACTAAGAATTCTAAATACCACTTGATGCAGTGTGCCTTAAAAGACACTACAAAGCTGATTGAAAGGATTCTACCTTTTCCTTTGTAATTAAGTCTAGCAGAGGTGTAAACTAATTAAAGGTGAATATGTATGTGCCTGGCATTCAGTTGCATGGAATAATACGAAGCAAATGCATATTTATAAAAGCCACTGACAATCCTTATGGTACGACAGAACACCCTTGTTAATTATAATTCATGAGCTGTGCCTAGGAATATACATTTAAAAGAATACACCAAGAAACAGCTTCCAGATAGACTTCAAATTTCCGCAAGGATGTCTCTTGCAACACTGACAGGGATTGCATCAGATTCTAACGGTAACTTTCAAATTAGATGGTGACCACGAGCCTCCCAAAACTCTGATGTCATTAATGGCTGATAATTTCACTGCTCTGTGAATGTTTACCTAACAAACTAAAAATAAAGTGTCTTTTTTTACAAACTTGGAAATTACAGTGACAAGATGCCCTCTCAGAAATTAATAATTTTTGTTGGATACATAAATCTATGGTTTTTTTTTAAGTGGGAAGAAAATAAATCAATAGAAGGAGGAGGCACATGAGGAATTAGGGGGCGAAGAGGGTAATCAGGGACACAGTCCCACTGGAAAATGTCTGCACCTGCCCTCTGCATACTTCTTCCTGTGGCAGTCAGTGGTGGACAAGGGGAGGGCTACAGAGACACCTTTTATTTGCCTGTGTGATTATATTAAGGCCAACAAAGTAAGCTGCACGAAGAAACACTGCTGAAAGTCATTTCAAGATGGTTTGAATTCATCAGGAGGATTTTTTTCAATAAAGGAAATTAAAGTTCGTTTGTTAGGCAATGCCACTCTTCCCACGCTCCTTTAGGACACAGGCAGCATGCACTGCTGAGCCCATCAGGTTCCAAGAAGATGGGAAACAAGAGGCCTAATTACCAGATGTTTTAAAAAATAATACTCAAGTACTTTTTTTATTTGTCAACTTGATTGCAAACAATAAAAGTGATTAAAATACTTATTGTTCTGTAATTTCTTTATAATTTGGTATTTTTGAGTCAAGTTTGCAAATGATTAGCATCTGAGGGGCTCTCAGAATTTAAATACAGAATTAGAAAGTACTTGTACAACAAAACAAATACTTAGCCGTAGCTAGTTCTTAGCAACACAAAGCAACAGGCTTTGGTTCTCAGGCAGGGAGTCAGCTCAGAGAGGGGAAGTGAGCTGGTGACCATCAGCCATCGGGAAGCCATCGCCTGCCAGGGCTCGCACATACTCAGGAGCTGAGCCCCGGGATGCAGTCCGGGGGGGGGGGGGGGGACCTGCTACTGGGAGGCTTGTGTAGATGCTGGATAAATGAGGGTTTGAAATGTCAGCTTTAGCCTAGAGGCCATGCATCTAAGGCAAGAAAGGCTTTTTAAAAGCTCCTCATTTGCTTGTTACTGGGTACTTCCAAATTTATTTGTACATCTTACCTTGATCTGACTAAATTTTGAAGTGACCTTTTCCAAAAGGGGTATCACCACTGAAGTTGATCTTCAAACCCAAAACTTGACACTCCCTAGACAACTGTGCCTTTCCATATGAGTAGAACAGGACCCCCAGTGAGTTGTGGCCACGAGCCACTAATTGAAGTTTATGTTGCAGGATAGACTTGTTCTTCTCCACCTCTCTGTCCTGGACCAGGCAGTTATTTTGACATATTCACCTAAGGAAAGATCTAACAGGGGGAAGGACCAATTGTTTTGCAGATTCCATTCCTGAAACAATACTTAGCTCAAGACTTTTCTGTCTTCTCCCAGCATCTGACACCCCCAGGCCATTCAGGAAGGGAGCAGATGGAGCTGCTAGACGCTGGGGATGGGAATGATTGTACTAAAGAACAGATGGCCCATGGGAAGCAAGGCTAAGAGCCAAGGCTGGAAGAGGAGCAGAGAGTTTTCCCCTGGAGTCTTAGGACCACCAAGCAGGTGAACAGTTGGAACATCCAGCCTGAGCTTGAGAAATGCCCATGCTGAACTCTTTGAGGTTCTCCCTGGGGTTGTCGGTTCATCCTTTCCCATGATATGGCCATATTCGGGGTGCTACATTGTCCATATTACACAAACACCAATGACTGGTTAACTTAGTTTTAACAAAGAAAAAATTCAGTATTTTCTGAGCATATATACTTACTGTCACGGGAAGACACAAATGTAATGATGTGCAGTAATGATGCACATGCGGAGAGAGCAACGCCATTTATAAAAGGAGCCCCACAGCTTCCTAACTTCCCTTGATCCTGCCAACACAAACAGAACTCTCCCATAGACACACCACTTACCAAATGAGAAGGCTGGGTGCAGAGAGGGCCTACGGCTTTCCTACCCTCAGTCACTCAGCCAGCAGGAAATAAGGCTGTTGGTGCACTCAGCTTCAAGGACCCCCAATCCAGGGCTGTCTCCTATACATCATGATTCATTTCTTTGGGCTGTACATAAACACTGATCTTATTTCCAATTTGTGTGGCTTTTAAAAACATTTAATAGAACCCCCACGAAAGTCAAACCAACATGATCATCTCATTTTTCCAAGGAAGAAAATTGCCAGAAAATGATCTTGGATTTACCAGACGTAGCTTCCCTTCTGAAGACTGGGTGATTCCCAAGAATAAGTGAAGGTCACTTTACTCTGAATGTCAGAGGCAGAACAAGTGGCTCCATAGACCAGAGAAAAGACAAATAAGATGACAGCCCTGCTCCGGCGGGGGGGGGGGGGGGGGGGGGGGTGGCGGGGGGGGGGGGGGGCTTCTTCGGGGGGGGGGGGGGGGGGCACTGGAGTGAGTCTTGGCTGGCCAGCCTATCCTCAGAAGGCAGCAGAAGGACCTATGGTGTATTTCTGTCTCAAACGGACCTGGGCATGAGAGGAGAAATGACAATGAGTCCAAGAGGGTGCAGAATGAAGAACGCAGCTTCTCCTACACCCTAGGCCAGGTTTTGCTCCTCGCTGACCCTACTCATGGTGGGAACCAGACCCCAAGAACCTTGGCCTGCACCTATGCAGGGGATGGGCCAGCTGCTGTGGACTTGGGCTGTCTTCACCCCAGATGGGCATCCACAGAGATAGCCCAGCCAGGCCAAGGTCCCCAACAGGCCCTCTTAGCCCTCAAGGGGGCAGGCAGTGGGCCAGGAACAAGTGCTCAAGTGTCCACACCAGCTTTAAGCTCAGAAGGAAGGTGTGGGAACATTGGTTAAAGGAGATATTGTTAGATATTCCATTTCAGTACTATGGCTAAGCAAGTCTTACATACAAGAACACACCGACATTGAAAAGGAAAGGATTACCCCTTAAAAAGTACAACTTTTCCCTCAAAATGGTTATTACAGGGTCTCACTATGCAGCTCGGACTTGTGGTGATCCTCCTGTCTTCAGCCTCTGTGGTCCTGGAATTACAGGCATGTACTACTATGCCCCCAGACTGTGGCTGGGTCAGCCTGCCTGGGAATTGAACTTTGGTCCCTGTGCTTGCCTAAGCAGGTGTTTAGTCCTCTGAGCTATCTTGCCAGCCCTGTAGAGAGAGATGTTAAAGGCAGGCTTATCTTGTGTTAGAATAGCTAATAGACCTGACCAACCATAGCTTATGATACATCATATACAGCCAACTCTGAAAAGCTTAGTTTATAATCATTATCCATTTCTTTTTTTTCTTTTTTTTTTTTTGCAGAACCGGGGATTGAACTCAGGCCCTTGCTCTTGCCAAGGAAGCGCTTATTCCACTGAGCTGTCTCCCTGGCCCCCTCATTATCCATTTCTTTGGTTAAACAAATTATTTTGTGCATGAAAGTGCAATTTATTAAGCTATCTTCTCTTTTTTATGTGAGACTCCTTGTGCGACTCTAACAAAAATCATAGGCTGGTGTTTTATAAAGAGCAGGAACTTATTTTCTCACAGTTCTGGAGGCTGACAAATCCAAAATAAAAATGCAAGCAGATTCAGGGTCTGGTGGAGGCTGCTCTGGGCTTCCAGAGGGTGCTTAGTTGCTGTGTCCTCCAGCGGGGATGGAAAACACGTCCTTGAGAAATTTCAGAATCAGCATGGAGTCACTTGTACCAAACCGTGGCAAAATGTGAGGCAAAGGCCCTGAGAGAAGGGGTTAACAGGTGGCAAAGGCCATAACCATTATGGATAGTGGCTGGGGATTGTACCGTTTATGACTCTTGCTTGCACTCACATGTCTGGACTTGGGGAGAGGGAAGCTCTAAGTGGGGCTCTAAGTATGGCTGCTGATAAGCAGGCTGGTGGGATGCAAGCTCAGTGGTGAGAACTTTGTTTGATTAAATTCCATGTCTTACACAGCAACTAGAGGATTATGATTCACCTCCATATTGTAACTTAACTACACTGAAAGAGCCAACCCTTTGGCCAATACACAATACTGTAATTCATTATGAGAAGTAATCAGCTTTGTTTGTTTTAAAGGACAGGAGAATTTATTGCTGAATACACAGAGAGGACAGTATTGTGGAAGTATAGACAAGTGTGCTAGACTCAATAGCAGTTTTCTTGTCTTTAACATTGAGGGTTGAAGGTGTAACTCAGTGTGAACACGTGTGTTCAGCATATGGAAGGTCGTGGGTTCTAGACACTAGCGCCAGAAGAAAAAAAGTAGGATAGAATTTGGTTCATAACTCCAAAAGCATGCATTTTAGAAAGTAAGAGAATATTTTATCTTAGCAATTAAGTATATGTTTTAATAAGGATTAAAAACCAACACTAGCACATGAAACTTGTGGTTTACATGTATTAATGCGTAGGGTGCAGCTTATACAGATAAGAGAGGACTTGGATTGCAAGACTGCGTATGCTAGGCACAGAAACAGAGAGCCTGAATCCTGGCCACCCATGCACAGAAGTGCAGTTAAAAGCAGATGCTGTGCCTCCCTGACTTGGCTTCCTGTGCCCCGAATTCCCAGTTGCATTGTTGTTTTCTGTCTGCAGGAGAAGAAGCTACTCCCCTCAAAGGCTGATGGTAGACCAGGGAAAAAGTTTGCATCCATGAACACTGAAGTGTAATTAGAAAAAATAGAAGATGATCTTTCCCCTGCCCGCCGAGGCGTACAACTGGCCTGAGTCTTTCGAACAAGGAGCTGCAGATGCAAAATCCTGCACCTGCCTGGGTTCGAACCCTCCCTCTGCCAGCAGTTAGTTCTGTGACATCTAACAAGTGGCTTAACTGCTGGAAAACCCCATTTCCTCATCTGTAAGAGGATGTTATTAAATCCTTCATGAGGCCCTTGAGAGGATTAAATATGCATTAAAGCTCTTAGTTTGTGCCTGGTTCACGTTAAACTCTCTACATGTGCTAGCTTTTAAATAATTTAGAAGTGTTTTCACTGGGACTTGGAAAATAGCACACTACTAGAGCACTTGCGTAATATTTGTAAGGACTGAACCCCTAATACCAGAAAAAATATTTTTACTCACATAGAACTTTATTTTGATCTTAAATTTAACAACACTGAGTTTCCAGTCAACCATAAATAACTCCATTGTTTTTCCTGAGGAAGCAGCAGTGTGTGTGTGTGTGTGTGTGTGTGTGTGTGTACACGTGCATATGTGTGTGTACACCCACATGTATTAGATTCATTTACTTGTAATTCATTGCTGACATTTATATGTTAACATTCTTTGGTTTCCATTGACTTATTTTTACCGTTATGCCTGATTTTGTCAAGTAATACCAGTTTTCTTTGTGGGAGTGATATAAACTTTAAGCCAAATTATTTTCATTTTTTAAAAGATGGTCTATGTAAAGAAAAGTATAAGGTAAATAATTGTACAAGAGATCTTCCACTATATCAGGAAGATCAAGGAGTTGCTACAAAGACTGAACTTGGGCCATTCTGAGCCAGTTGCTTCCCAGCTCCACTTTCTTTTCTAACATCATATGATTTCACAGTCTAGTTACTGCTATTTTTGAAAGATCTTTTGCTGGTGTTTTGTAGTATCTCATTACTTGTGGCTGGAAAGAAGAGGAAAGCCTACAGGGAAAGGTAGAAGTGCCATTTCTCGGCTTCTAAAGCAGCACCTCTCAAACTTCAGCTTGCATAATTTTATTTTATTATTATTTTTGTGTATTTGTCCCAGGATCTTACTATGCAGCTCAGATTCATAGTGATCCTGCTGGTTTCAGCCTCCCCAGCGCTGGGATTACAGGTGTACACCAGGTCTCTAGATGCATAAAAATCATCAGCAATTCTGATTCAGTGATCTGGGGTGTGCGCCCCAAGGCTGTGTGTCTCTAATAAGCTCCCAGGTGAGGCTCGCAAAGTGGGGACCACACTGACGAGGCAGGTGCTAAGAGAAGGGGTGAAAGAGAAACAGGGTAGGGAGACAGGTATTTTATTTTTAAAAAATTCCAGCTAAATCTTGAAAAGACTCTAATCATTGATGGACACATAATAAGAGATGTATACTTTATTTTTCTTTAAGGGTTTTTGTTTTGTTTTGTGCAGGGTCTCACTACACAACTGGGACTCCTGATCCTCCTGAGTTCTGCCTCCATACTGTGAGGATTACAGGCGTGCGCCACCATGCTCTGACTCCATTGCCGGGACTCCATCACTGGCTCAGCGTGCCCGGGGGCGGGCGGGTGCAGCACGTGGTGCAGGGGATCCAACCCTGGCCCCTGAGCTTAGCTAAGCAAGCACTTAGTCCACTGAGCTGTATCACCAGCCCTAGGGAATGTATACTTTAAATTTTAAGAAATAGTGGGAAATCTCTCTTTCCACACAGTGATGATTAAACTTAGACTCATCTCTCTCACCATGCAGTAGGATAAAATCAAAATGGATCAAACATCTAAATTCTAAAACAAAAACACTAAATCTGCTGGTAGATAGAGTACATAGAACTCTTGAAAACACTGGTGTAGGCAGACTTTATGAACAAAACCCTGATCACACAAGAAATCTTACAAAGAATCAACAACTTAGATCTTACCTTATTAAAAAACATTCTGCACAGCAAAAGAAAACACGAACAGAGTGAAGAGGCAACTGACAGAGTATAAAAAAATGTTGCCAGCTGTTACTAAAAGGACTAATACCTAGAACATATAAAGAACTCAAAGAAAATAAATCATACCCCCCAAATTTAGAGACCCTATTTATTTATTTATTGTTTTTTGTTTTTATTTTTTAATTTTTAAAAATTTTTTCCATAATTTTATTGAGAAACAAATAGCAATGAGACAGTTTCAAACCAAATTGGTAGGACAGTTTCAATAATTAACACATTGCAAAAAACAAACAAAAAACCAAAAAAAAAAAACATTGCATACATTCTTCCTAGTGGTTAATTGCTGTACGAGATACGGACATGCTATCCTATTTACAAACACTATTAGAACAAATCCCTCTATTCATTAAGAGAATGTAACTATATATCTATCCTAACCTAAAGACCCAATTTAAAAAGGGCATCTGAAATGAATGGGCACTTCTTAAGTGATGAAGTCCATGGCAAATAAATATATGACACAATGTTTATTTAACATCACTGGTCATTCAATAGATGCCAATTAAAACAACTTTGAGATTCCTTCTCATTCCACAAAGAATGACTGTTATCAAGAAATCAACCAGTAACAAATACTGGTTCAGCTGTGGGGGAAAAAATGAACCCTTCTCCACTGTTGGTGGGAGTGTAGACCGGTGCGACCACTGTGGAAATCATGGTGGAGATTCTTCAAAGAAGTAAAATTAGAGGTTCTATTTGACCCAGCTAATCCTCTACTTGGTATCTTCCCAAAAGAATGAAAAGCATCCCACCACAGCGATATATGCACACCCATGTTTATAGTAACGTAGTTTATAACAGTGAAATCTTGGAAATGGTCTAAATGACCATCAGTGGATGAATGAAGCTGGAGCTGGAGCAGGTTGCATTTTCCCCTGCACCAGCTATGCCTGCAGATAGTGCACCTGAACTTTCTTTTTCTGACTGTGAAAGGTGATGGGAAGACCTTCACACTCCTGGAAATGGAGTTTATTTTAAAATTCTACTTGTGCCTGGTGCAGCCGCACATGCCGGTAATCCTAGCACTGGGGAGACTGACGCAGGAGGATGACGGCGAGTTCAAGGCCAATCTGAACTACATAGTGAGTTCAAGGACAGCCTGAAATAGATAGGGAAACCTGACCTCAAAAAAACCCCAGCTATATTTGCTAGAATTTTTAATTAAAATATATTTAACCAAAAGTATAGTAAAAGATAAACGGATATCAAGACAATTACACTTTAGAAGCTGCATCATCCTGTTTCCGAAAATACCCAGGATTTTATGACCACTTCTAAGAGTTTCTACATGATTATACTCTTCATGACTTGTGGACAGAACTGTAATCACTGCACAGTACCATATTGTATTTTTCATTTAATGGTATTTAAAATATACTTTCTCACATGTACATATAGTCCCCACTTACCATTTTGAGGCTAAGACATTAAATCACTATACCAATTACATTTATGTTATTAATTATAGAACATTTCCATTATTTTCAGATGGCTTTCATGTTTGTTGTTGTTGCTTCCAATAGAATATCTATAAACACTTTAATAAAAAGGATAATTTCTGTCTTCCAAATATTTATGTAGATGTTCAGACACAGAGTTCTCAGGGCAAGGATTGCCGCCAATTGATGGCCCCCATGTAAGCTGTATTCTCGCCAGGAAGTTCTCAATGTTAGAGTCTACCTCATTCAGAGAAACTATTTTGTCCTCATCTCTGCCAAATTTAAATTTCTACCACATGTAAGAATTTCTAATTTACTGGGTATATGATAACATCACTAAATCATTTGAATCTGAATGCCTTTAAGTGTTTTTAAGATGAACATCATGTTTATTTACTGTTTATGTTTTTAATCCTTTTGAGTAAAATATGTCCATTCATAATTTTGCAATTTGACAATTAGATAGTGCTGCTGTAAGTTTGCACTAGTTCTTCCTACCTTCTGAACCCAAATTATGTCTTGCCACTTTTTATGAATGGTTTCCTTCTCTGTTGCTTTTTTTCTTTC
>NW_004524666.1:11453597-11458059 GCF_000260255.1 Octodon degus | reverse complement strand
CTCTCTCTCTTTTCTTTTCCCTTAAAGCAGCTGAAGTGACAGTGAAAGGACTGAAGAACAGTATTTGTTAGAAGGGCTGATGGTGCGCATGCTCCCCCACAACTCCATTTGCTGGGCTGAGGTCTGGAACATGTGTTTCCTGTTAGAAGCAGCCTCTGAAGTTCTCTCAGCTCCCCATAGAAATGGCAGGGTATAGAATCCAGAGGCAGCAGAGTAGATACTCAAGGAAAATCACAAAGCCAGAATCAGCTTTCAGGCCATGTTATAAGTGCCTCCTGGTTGGCATTTTGCAGACAGTACTGGTAGCCTAGTTTTGCACTTAATATATTTATTAAAAGGCATTTAAATTTGAATATCTGAAAAATAACACATCAGGGTACATGTTATGGATTGGAGAAAGGCTGTTCATACACAAAGAGGAAAAAAAACTAGTGGCCCTTTAACTACTGCTTCCTTAGCCATTGCATTTCTCTAGCCTGAGCCACTCAGGAAATAGAATACTGAGACATACGCCCCACCCCACCCCCACCTTGTGCCCCTTCCCTGACCCACTTACGGGCCCTGGAGAGGGCCCTGGAGATCTCAGTCCTTGTACTTGAACTCTGGGGCACCGTAGTTATCTGGTCCCAAGGTGGTGTTTATTTTCAAACAGAGAGATGGACAAAACACAATAGATAAGAGTTAAGATCTGAAAAACAAGTAAATAAATAAGCATGAGGATTATCAGGGGTGATATGCAACAAAGGACACAGACAGGATGATGGAAGAGATAGTAACTTGAAGGTGGCTCTATTCAAGGTAAATGGCCAGGGATGATCTCCCTGGAGGGAAATATGAGCTGGGGACTTGAAGGATGGCAGACACAGAAAGAACCTTTCAGAGGCCTTGGGGGACACTTTGGATTTTGTCCCATAAGATGTGGGATGTTTGAGTAGACTGTTTACCTAACACATGAAACAGCAACCACACACATACACACACACACACAGGTAGGAAATTAGATGTTGTAGAGATAAGATTGGGAAAAGGATTTAAAGTAATATTTAGATAGGGTTATATACTGCTATATACTATTCTCCATGCATTGCCTTTAATTGTATAAATGTTTTAAATATTTTATATCATGAATTCTATTTTGTCACAAGTAATTTATTCTATCATTTTAATGTGTATAGGGAGTACATTATGTTGAGTGAGTGTGTGTGTGTGTGTGTGTGTGTGTGTGTGTGATCATTTGTTTGTTGTCCTGGTGTAGAAAATTGATCCCAGGGCTCAGCACATGCTAGACAAATGTTTTATCCCTGAACTATACTTCAAGTCCTGTTTTGTTTACTTACAGATATTTGATGACCACTTTGTATTTAACTCATGATGTATGCTTTTCTTTTTGCAGACGAGCTCAGACCTTAGGCACTAGCTTGTTTTATATGTGTATGCAAGACGGTAATTTTCTTGATCCAAACTCATAACCAACATCTTTGTAGTTATCAAGAAAATTCTTAAACCTCAAGAATATGAATAAACCAGTGGTTCTCCTGTAGACTGCTCCTCCCATCAGTTTATTTGTTGGTCCATGGATTCATTTTCCTGGCCATAAACTCGACATATGTTTCTTTGGTATCTACTATGAGCAAGGAGTTATATTATCCTTGGAAACATCAAGATAAATAAGACAGCTTCTGCCCTCAAGGAGCTCACATCCTGGTTGGGGAGACAGACACTGAACAAATAATAATGATGGGGTGTGGTGTGCTTGTAATTACAACAGTAAGTGCAACTGCAGGGGTGAACCAAAAAGGGAGTGACTCACGGTGCTTGGGGATCTGGTATAGACATCACTGACCCTTCAGCGTGTGAGCGGGAGCGTGTGAGAGATTTGAGATAGAGTTACAGGGCAAGGATGACGAGACGGCAGCCTAGAAGACGCAGAGTAAGCAAAGAAGGAGCCCTGTGTATATTTATATTTTTAATAAAATAGTATGTGCAGATATAGTTTTAAAATGTAATTTTAGAAAGATATTATCAAGCAAGGCCTATTCTCCACACTGTCATTCTTTTGGTCTATACCCCTAGGAGCAAATGTATTATCTTTTTAAAATTACTTTTCAGGGCTGGTGAGATAGCTCAGTGGTCTAAAGCGCCTGCTTAGGCAAACATGCAGGGACCTCAGTTCGATCCCCAGCACCACATGCCATGCCAGCCCTGCCCACAGGGTGGGCTGAGCTGACCATAAAAAAAAAAAAAGAAAGAAAGAAACATTAAAAATAAAAAAATAAAATTACTTTTCATCTTAGAATAGTTTTAGATTTCTAGAAACCATGACAAGATAGTAAAGAGATTTTTCTCATACCACACCCAGTTTTTCCTATTATTAATAAATTGAATTGTGGGGACCTGCTGATTAGGTTAGCTCAGTTGTTTAAGTGCCTGCTTATGCAAACAAAAAAGGGCTGGCCAAAAAGCTCAGCTGATTAAAGCGCCTGCAGGCACAGGGGTTGGGGTTCATACCTGGGCCAGCCATGCCAGCCCCACCCGCGGGGCACACACTGAGACAGCAATTGAGACTGGGCGTGGTGGTGCATGCCTGTAATCCTAGCTCTTGGGAGGCTGTAAACAGAGTCTGATCTAGTAGTCAGACCCTGGACATCCTCTAGACCCTTCCCTAAAAAACACAAAAAAGGTGGAAGAGGAGGACAAGGAAGAAGAGGAGGAGTAGGAGGAGGAGGAGAAACAGAAGAAGAAGAGGAGGGGGGCCTGGCCTTAGCTCAGTTGTTTAAGTGGCTGCTTCCACAAAGCTGTCAGCCTCAGGTTGATGGAGTTCGATCCCCACAACACTCCAGCCAGCCAAACCACCCCTCAGGGCATTCAGATCAAAAAAAAAAAAAAAAAAGAAGAAGAAGAAGAAGAGGAGGGAGGAGAAGGAGGAGGAGGAGGAGGAGGAGGAGGAGGAGGAGGAGGAAGAAGAAGAAGAAGAAGAAGAAGAAGAAGAAGAAGAAGAAGAAGAAGAGTAATTAATTCCCTCAGGCACGAAGCCTATCTCTTGCCGTGCTGTGCTTTCCGTGTCCAGGCATGAGTCGCTTCCCTGCTGCTTCTCCAAATAACAGATCTGTCGGCCTTGGGGTGACCATGTGGCTGTTGGGGTTCTCTGCAGAGGTTATAAGCAAGATGGAGTATTCCCCATTATTTGACTTCCCACGCTCAGTGCTGTACTAGATTCCTAACTCCTGAGCATCTCCAGGATGCTGCAGGACTAATTTACTCTCCTTGTTGGTACCACCCCCTCACTCGTCCTCTAAGACATAACATCCTGGATACACTTATGTAAGACACTTCTCCCCCATTCCTGTTCTGTCTTTTGAAATATGATTAAACTATTTCAACGAGTGCCCTCTCTCCTACTCTCTTTGTACCTCTGATCTTAAGCATCTTTATCCTTTCAAACATTTTAGTGGGATATTTAAAAGAAGAGCCTACAAACCTATGAATTCATTCTTGTATCTTTACTTTGAACAGTTGCAATGATTAAGAGCACATGAAGACCTACATTTAAGTTCTGTCTCTGTCACCTACTGCCTTTAACATGGGGCAATGTGTTTCACCTCTGCATGTTTCGATACCCTTTTTTGTAACATGGAGGTAATGCTGTCACCTGCCACTTGGTTGCTGTGAGGATCAAATAAAATACTGTATTTATGTTTGACACAGTGCTTGACATGAAGCCGCAGAATGACTTCTTAATAAGTGCCAGAGATCGCCATTATCCAGGTAGGAGAGGATTTACATATGATGGAAAGGGACCCTTTGGTACATGAGGCCAGGAATAAAAAAGTCAAATTAATGTTATCAAGTTATAAACTATAGCATTGACAGAGAGCAGGGAGAGCAGTCGTGAGGCAGTTTCAATAATCCAAGAGACACATGATGAAGCTATGCAACCACAAAGCAAGGACAGCAAGGATTAAAACTAGCTTAGACAAGTGGTTCTCAACTCTGGCCCCTGGGAAGGTTTTTAAAAATACTCGTGCCAAGTTCCCACCTCCCGACCATTGACTTACTATCTGGAGGTGAAGCCCAGGCATCACATCTTTCAAAGCCCTCCATGGTGATCCTAACGTGCCTCTAGGTTTCAAAACACTGGCATAAATGATACTTGAAAGGTCAAGTGATGGATTGTACAATGGAGGAAGAAAAGTTCGGGTAAGTTTCCGATTTGAGTGACTGAGTGGGTGAAGTTGTAGTCTCTCTCTCTCTCTCTCTCTCTCTCTCTCTCTCTCTCTTTCTCTCTCTCTCTGTCCTCTCTTTTTTCTGTCTCTCTCTTTCTCTGTCTCTCTCTGTCCTCTCTCTGTCCTCTTCTTTTTTCCCTCACTTTCTCTGTCTCTCTCTGTCTCTATCTCTCTCTGTCTGTCTCTATCTCTCTGTCTCTCTTTTTCTCTCTATCTCTCTGTCTCTGTCTCTCTCTCTC
>NW_004524666.1:11441499-11453497 GCF_000260255.1 Octodon degus | reverse complement strand
TCTCTTTCTGTCTCCCTCCCTTCCTCCCTCCATCCCTCCCTTCCTCTCTCTTTCTCCCCTAACACTTCAAGGATTTTTTCTTCCAACTTCCTATGCACAAGAGAACAGAAAGTAAGATATCTGATGAAGTTGCTAATAAAGCATAGTTCTAATGTTCACACTGATGTCTCCACCTGTGCCATCTTTGGGCCAAAAACAAAGTTGGAACATGTGTCGCCCTAGTGCATTCACAGCTGCCAAGGGATTGCAGCCAGGGCTTCTGGGACCACAGGTACTGAAGGAATTGGAGGAGAGACAGCCGCCTACAGATCACTGGCCATAACAGTAGCCCAGAGCCAAACTTGCAGTGCCATGGTAGTTCTATTCATTTAGGATTTACAATCTGCTTCCTTTCCAAAGGAGTAGAGGTGCCTAACTAGCTTAAGCTAAAACACATGATTAGAAAATCAAAGCGGAGACCACCAAAGGGTCTGCAAGAAACAGATGTTTCCAGACAGCTGAGAAGAGTTGTTCTCCATAGCTAGGCCATAAAGGAGGCTCTGAATTCTCCAGAGGACACTGTAGGTTGTTTGGTTTTTAGATTTGACTCTAGAAACAAAATGACAGCCTTTTCTGGGGAGAACCAGTATCTTTTCATGAAGCAAAATTCAAAGAGGTGTTACTATATCTACCCACCCCTCCTTGTGCAACAAATTTCTGTGGGGACGGGCAAGAAAACAGGGAGTAAGTAAAGGCCCCTCTACCTAAAGCATGTAGTTATAAAATTCAGTGGCAACTGAATGAGAGGCCTATAGCAGTGAGTCACTTAGGCCTCTTCTTTCATAAGAAGACAAGCTCAAATGGAACATTTTCATCTGTGACACTTGGATTCATTTATTTCTGCTTCAATTAAAAAGGAAGTATACATTCACTATAATTTAGGGCCACTATATGCTAAGAGTTGTTAATGTTTCAAACATTAACTTATTTAGGTTGAGCCTTTACATGTGTTGGAAGAGTTTTTTTCTTCACTGAATCTCCAACAAGAATCTTCAGTGCAAAAATTCATCTTGTTAGGAGAGTGACAACCAAATAACTTAGAAGTCAGATAAGGAAGGGTTCCACTTATTGTAGTCTCAAGCAGACCGAAGACCAACCTACCTCAGCCAGGGAGTGGACAGTAAAGATTCCCGCAAGCAGAGCTAGCATTTTACTTAAATGAAAGTATTGGATTAACCCAAGAATCTGTAAAATAGGAAAGGAGGAAAATTTTATCCAGTTCCTAGTCCAACTCTGCAAGATGATACGTACACATACATCTTCCAAGTCCAAGGGCCTAGACAATTTTGACCAACCACCCTGGGGCTTCAAGACCTCACTTCATTTAATCCTCATACATTTGACAAAAATCACTCACCAACTTCCCCATCTTACCTTAGAAGAAAATGAAGTTAAATAATCTACCTTGTGTTATTCATTTGAGACTCAAATCCAACATCTAGAGCCGTTCCCTTGCCTGCTTTACCATCAGTTTATTTTGCTGAGTCTCTAAAGTTCTATTTCACTCAACAGGAAGCCTGCTACTTTCTATAGATCTCTTTGTTAAAATGCTAAGAGGATGGCCAGAAGACTTGGCAGGCAAAGCCAGTCATGTCTGCTGCATTTCTGTAATTCTGTTCATTATTTTAAGGTTCTTCAAGTCTCTTAGTTCTTACTAGCATTCTCCCAACAAGCCTATGAGTGCTCTGGAGCTGGTAGAGCTCATCTTGCTCACCCTTGCAGAAACAGAGGTCCCTAGAAGCTAAGCAAGTTGCACAAAGAAGTCAGCTGATGAACAGGCCAAAAGCAAAATTGCTCTGCTTTGAACTCGGAGCTTCTCTCCTCAACACATTTCCCTAGGCCTCTTTTTAGGAGGTTCAGTGTCATCCTTAAATGGGGGCATTATCAGTTGTCAAAGGTTGTTTCACCTAAATCTGTATGATGAGATATCGGTATCAGAAAATTAAGGAAGAGAGACTGGGGGTGGTGGCATGTGCCTGTAATCCCAGCACTTTGGAGGCTAAAAACAGGAGGATCACTACGAGTCTGATCTGTGTAGTGAGACCATGTAGACCCTATACTAACTAAATACATATAATAATAATAATAATAATAATAATAATAATAATAATAATGACCCAGGAAAGAGAAGCATAAAAGGACATGATTTGCCCCACACTGCTAAGAAAATGTTCAAGAGAGCATCATGAGAGGCCAGGTGCTGAGCTTGAAGAGGTCCAGTTCCCAGGGCCAAGTCCTACTAATTCTACTGGCAAGGACCAGATCCTTTTCCTCTTCTCGTGGGTGGGCCAGGTCAAGGATCAGAGGTGTGGGGTTGGAAGAGGAACTGTCCTCGATACCATGAAGAACATTGGCCTCTGGTTTATAATCTTCAGAAACTCTAGCCAGTGGGTTTCTACAAACAAATGGTAAAAGGATCACTTTTCACACTTGATTCCCATTCCCAGAAAAGGATCTGCTATTTTAGGTATTCAGTTCTTTCAGCAAGTGTATATGTTGAATACCGAGGTCAGCACCATGGTAAGGTTAGGAGAATTGCTATTATTATCCAAGTGAAATATGATGCAAGTACAGTGTGCTAGTACAAAATTAAATATTAGGGGAAGTACACTGGGCTGGCACGACAGTGAAGAAAATCCCAAGTAGGACTTCACATTCTAACTCAGGTCCAGGGTGCAAAAGTGGCGCAAAAGACCCACATGGTCTATCATAACTTCAAGTGAAAGTAGACAAAATTGTTCAAAAACTACTTTGTAATATTTGGTGACTTGAAATTCTCCTTCTCTAGGAATTTCAAATTTATACTGAAAATAGCAGAGTTTACTCCTACTTTCTAAGAGGATAACATCTCTCCATGAAACTTTGCAACGGGGCTGGTGAGAGGGCTCAGTGGTCTAAAGCACCTACTTACAACAAGCTTAACTAAAGCATAGGGACCATGGTTCAATCCCCAGCACCACATGCCAGCCAGCCCTGCCCCCTGGTGGGCTGAGCTGCCCCCCACATAAATAAATAAATAAATAAATAAATAAATAAATAAATAAATAAATAAACAAACTTTGCAACAAAGTCATTTTAGAGTAATCTTATGAGTATTAGTAAATAAAATGTAGCAGGCCTTTTCCCCTCCGAGGGTGTCTTTCATTTTTAGTGTAGAGCTCCATAATACACAAACAGTACGGCTCCACACTGCCCCACATTAGCTTTGTGGATAGTAGTGAAGGTTAGCGATCCAGACAGCTCAGAGAAGAAAAACATGCTGCTCATCTTTTCAAGGCTTTTTAGCACGGGCTGTATTTAGATATATTTTTTGGTGATATAATTTTTGCCACTCCAAACACTGGGTGAACAAGTAAGTGGTGCTGAAAATGAAACGCGTGGCAGCCCAGCCCGGCTCTCCAGAATGTTTGCAGTTCAGCTTTCATCACTTGGCCCTCGTCATTCACTCAGCTCTTTGCTGCTTAGGCCCTGGAAGCTGCAGGCTCCAACTGGGATCAGCGCTGACTTTCTTTCCCACATTTCACCGTTTCCAGGAAAGAAAACACGGACTTTGGTTTCTTGGCACGATTCCCTGCAGCACAGCTGGAGCTCAATTCTCTTCTTTTGAAAAAGTATAAAACAATTTGAGATTTCATTTGAAATTTAGATCAAAAGATAAGATTCCAATCCTAAATTGTACATGTCAGAAAGAATGAGCAGTTTTAAGTTGCAGGATCTGAGCCCAGCCGTGGCTGTGGACGGAGCACAGCCATGTCACCTCAGGCCAGCCACAGTTCTTCCGGGGCTCGTGGATTTGGGGGTTTTGTTTGTTGTTTTCTGTAAAGTGCTGTGTGCCAGTTTTATTTATGTAAAATGATGCTGCACAAATCTATAATCCACACCTACCTCTTCATCAGCGGTTTGGCTGCCCATTGTATGCCAGCCCTCTCCTGGGAGCTAGAGAAATCACAGCGATGACCCTGGCATGAGCTGCACCCCCAAGGAAACTCCATTTCTGGTGACACTGGTGGCTGATTGACACTGAGCTCTGCTATGACAGGTGGCAGTGCCACCAGAGCAAACTATGGTTATTTTTATCAAAGGAAGCCGTATTTTAAGAGGAATTTTTAACCTATTTTCCTCAACCCCAAATAGAAATGGGGCCATAATGTTAGCTCTATTATTATAATATCTATTTCATATGCAAAGATGTTGGGTTGAGAAAGGGAGCATCTTGGAATGAATTCCAAGTGTTCTGCTTCACTCCCTAAAAGTTCTCTTTGCTAAATATTTAGGGCAGCATTTCTCAGAATGTGTTTCATAGTGCTCTGGTCCCTCAGAAGGTAAGCTGTGTTCTAAGCAAAAAGACTCCAGCCTTATAGAAGTTGGAGGAGTCTGGGATGGGAAGGCTAAGCAGGTTTCCTATGAGTAGGTTTGTTCTGTTCCTCTTGCGCAGTCTGACTCTGTAAAGCAAGCGAGTGTTTTTTGTTTGTTTGTTTGTTTTTGCAGAGCCAGGGATTGAACTCAGGCCCTTGTGCTTGCCAGGCAAGCACTTACTCAACTGAGCTGTCTCCAAGGCCCCTCATACAATATCTTTACATGAATTTTCAGCCAACAGTGGTAGCGTATACCTGTAATCCCAGTACCCAGGAGGCAGGATGACTGCTGAGTTCAAGGTTAGTCTAGACCACATAGTGAGCTTATGTCCAGTGTAGGCTACAAAGTAAGACCCTGTCTCAAAAACCAAAAGAATTTTAATAGCATAGTAGTACAAAAGTAGAAACAATTCAAGTGTTTATCAACTGATGACTGAATGCATAAAAATATGATGTAAGCATACAGTATAATATTGTTCAGTTACAAAAAAAGAATGAACACAATAAGAATAAACCTTGAAAACATGTTAAGTGAAAAGAATCCAGATAGGAGAATTTTTTTAAAATGTATTTAGTACAGGGTCTCACTATACAGATCAGACTTGAACTGATCCTCCTATTTTCAGCCTCCCAAGCGTTGGGATTACAGGCATGCGCCACCACGCTCAGTCTCAGCGTGGCTTGGGGGTGGGGCCGGCACAGCACGGCACACCGAAGATTGAACCCCAGAGACTGAACCCTGGTCCCTGCGCCTAACAAAACAGGCGCTTTAGTCTACTGAGCTATTTCGCTAACCCTTAGAATCCAGATATGAAAGGAATATACTGTATGATTCCAATGATATAAGATGTTCAGAGTAGAACATAGAGAATTCATAGAGAAAAAAAGCAGATTAGTGCTTGTGAGGGACCAAGTGTGGAGAAGAATATCAAGTGAAAGCTAATGAGTATTGGTTATTTTTGAGTGTCAAATAATAAATATGTCTCAACATTATAATTTAGTGATTGTTATAAAATTCTGAATATAATAACAATTGTGGAAGTGTATGACTTAAGTTGAAAAATGTTTTGGTATGAATTATATCTCAGCAAAGCTTATATCAAACGCACTTCTTTGTAAAAATAAAAACAGTTGTAAAGAGTTCAGAAGGGCCAGCCACACAGCTCAGTGAATTAAGCACCTGCTTAGGCAGACTTAAGGGCCAGGAGTTTGATCTCCAGCCTGGCATGCCGGCCCCGCCCCCAGGGAGTGCTGAGAGGGCGACTGAGACTGAGCGTGGTGGCGCACGCCATAAGCCCAGAGTCTGGGAGGCTGAAAAACAAGAAGGATCACTATGAGTCTGATCTGTGTGGTGAGACCTTGTAGTCCCTGTAGACCCTATACTAAATATGTACATTTTATTTTATTTTTTATTTTCTTTCCATCTAGGTCCTTGTTTATTTTTTTCCATAATTATATTGATAAACAAATAGCAATGAGACAGTTTCAAATCAAATTGGTAGGACAGTTTCAATAATAAATATGTATATTTTTAAAAAAAAGAGTTCAGACCTGTCTTTTGAGTTCTACCCACTTAAAGTTATGATTTGTGCTGTTAGAGGTTTGCATGTTGTAGCTGAAGGAGTCAAAACTCAATAGTACTATTTAACAATAAGTGGCCATGGTCAAGTCCTAACCTCACCTGAAAGTAGGAAGAAAAATAGTAAGTCCCCTGTGGCAACCAATGAACTCATGTACAGACGTCCTTTTAAAAAATGTAAGCATTTTATAAATTCTAATTAGCCTTTTACTGTAAATATTAAATGGCCTACCTTTGTGCAAAGCAAGTTACTTGACCTTTCTAGAGCTAAGTGTTTTTCCTCTGCAATCATAAAATACCTTTCTGCCTAGGTCGTTGTAAAGATTAAATAAGCTAGAAGCACATGGAACATTCTCATATATAGTTCCTGGCACTTAGTAAAGATTCAATATTTATAAATTCATTCATTTTCTTGCTGAATTTGTGTATGAACATGAACTTTATACATTATATAATTTTGTTTCACTCTTCTTGTTTTAATCTTTTTCATCATATCAGTATAATTCTTTTCTTCATAGTAGTTCTTAGTTATTTATAAATCACCGTACACTTGGTTTCCTGCCATTCTTCTAGGCTATCCGTGGCAAATTATCTTTTGCTCCTTAACCGTATGCCCTCTAACCCATACTGTAGCTTTCTGGCTTCTCGCCAGTGTGTCAGCAGACTCTTTCCTTGTGGTGTTGTTCTCTGGATCATGATAATGGTGATGAGGATGCTACGGCGACTATGAATTTTAAAAGGAAAAGAGGACAAAGGAAAATACGATACAAAATTTCACATAAGAAACATTTATCTGCTCCCTTAAGGAAGAATAGTTTTAAAATACCAATATCGCCAAATGAAGGTGGTACGCTAAGTCACAGTAGGGCCTTTTTCATATGAAGATGAGTAGTAATGGGCTGAGCTTCAGAGAGTAGTGAAAAGCCTACATGTTACGGAAGATCTCCTGCAACAGTCACTATACTAATGCCCTTGAATAACTGTGGTTGCTTTCCAGTGAAATCTTCATTAAAAAGATGCTTCACTTTAATCAGTGGTGCAGTATAGAAACACAGATCTCAGAAACCATGGAAAGGAGAGAAGAAATAAGACTCATAAGATCATTTATCTGTTAGCTTTGGCGTCTTCATTTATAGGCTAGACATTAACTGCGATCCCTTTTAGTGTCGTCGGCCTACCTTTGTAAAATACAAGGGAAGGCTACGTTCATCATTCATTGTTCCAGAAGAACTGAAAACATACCACAGTGATATATGTGCACCCATGTTTATAGCAGCACAATTTGTCACAGCTAAATCTTGGAAACAACCCAAATACCCATCAACTGAGGAATGGATAAAAAATATAGGGTATTTTTACACAATGGAATATTACTCAGCTATAAAAGGAAGACAAATGCAAGGCTTTTATGAGTAAATGGATGCAACTAGAGAGCATACCCATATGTGAAATAAATTATACCCACATGTGTAAATATCATATTACCTCCCTAGTGTAAGAACCTGAAAGAGTAAATAAAATCCGAAAGATATTGGGGCCGGGGAGATGGCTCAGTGGAATAAGTGCTTCCCTGTCAAGCGCAAGGGCCTGAGTTCAATCCCCGGTTCCAAAAAAAATCTGAGGATACAATAGATACAGTGAAAAGAAAAGAATCTGTGTAAAGGGAGGGAAGGAACAAATGGGACATAGAAAAGGACAAAAGAAAAAAAGGAAGGGAAAAAGAACTATGTATATATACAGGATAACTTGGATAATTGTACTGATGATTTCTGTTGGTTTATTTTATTTAATCTTATTTTTTGTGTTTTAGAACAGGGTCTCACTATGCAGATTGGACTCATAGTGATCCACCTGTGTTCAGCCTTCCAAAAGCTAGGGTTATAGGCGTGCACTACCATGCCTACTCTCAATTGCCATCTCAGCGCATCCCAGGGCTGGGACTGGCAGGGCACACTGGTGATCAAACCCTGGCTGCTGTGTCTGCCTAAGCAAGCGCTTTAATCTGCTGAACTATTTGGCAAGCCTTCTGCTGGTTTATTGAAAAGAGCAGTTAATGCTTAAATTTTTTCTTTCTTCTTTTTTCACTTTTTATAACATTTTTGGACTAATTTTGCATGCCTATATCTGATAATCTGAGCAACTACTTTGAAGATAACAATGTGCAATATAACAATCATTGTTGAATTTCTATTAATCTTTTTAGTGAAATTCTGTATCATTTCTAATGTTTTGTTCACTTTTTTTGTTTTTTTTATTTAAGACAGGGTATAAAGATTGTACAGGGTCTCACTGAGTAGGTCGGACGCATAGTGATCTGCCTGCTTACAGCCTCCCAAGTGCTGGGATTACAGGTGTGTGCCACCACCCCCAGTCTCAATCAGTGGCCTGGTGTGCTCTGGGGGCAGGGGCGGCATAGCAGGCCTGGGGATCCAACTCCCAGCCCCTTTGTGTGCCTAAGCAGGTGCTTTAATTGGCTGAGCTATTTGGCTGGCTCATTGTTTACTTTTTTTTTTTTTTTTTTTTTTTTTTTTTGGCAGAACTAGGGATTGAACTCAGGCTCTTGCGCTTGTCAGGGAAGCGCTTATTCCACTGAGCCATCTCCCTGGCCCCTGTTTACTATTTTTTATTCTCCTAAAAAATAAAAAAACCTTACTGAGTGAGCATCTATAGTGTGTGATACCATAACATAGGAGATCAGAGCACACCTCACCAGGCAGCATCTCAGCTACAGGGTAGATCCTCTGAGGCTTTCTGGTCAACCTGACATGGAGCAATGTCTTTAGGAAAAAGTGAGGATTAGACAGTGAGAGAAGGGAGAGCATTCCAGGAATAGGGAAGGGCTTATGCAAAGACAAAAGGCCTGAGAACTTGTTGGTACTTCCTTATAAAAACAAAATAATGTGGTTGTTATGGAAGTCTGTGAAGGACTAAGCACTGCAATCTGTTATATGTGCCTAGTATTTTTCTTAATATGTCATGCTAAGGTTTGGGTGCCATCCAGAAAGCAACAAAAAGCAGAGGCTTTTAAATAGACAAGTGACATGATCGCATTTGCATTTTAACAGTATTCAGAAATAGGGAAAAGAAATGAGAGGGTGGACATAGAGGCAGGAAGACCATTTAGGCAAGAAATGCTAAAGACTCAATTAAGGTGGACACATTTGGAATTGGGAGCACTGAGGGCAGATTCTAGTCACAATAAAAAAAATTCAGCTAACCCCAGTGACAAATTAGATGGCCAAGCTATGGAAGAAAAAGGAACTATGAAATCCTCCTAACTTGTTAATTTGGGTGATTACTTGGGTAGCTTCTTCCAAGAAGGAAAATTTGGAGTAGGGTTGGAAAGAGAAATAATTTTGCATTTAATACATTTAGTTTGAGGTGGTTATGAAGCCTGTGAGTAGAAATGTCTAGGAGGAATTGGCTCTATGCATCTAATACTCAAAGAAATACTTGGGTTGGTCTTTTAGTCTCAGTGGCTATTAACATTGTTATGGTGAATTGTGGTGTTAGTTTGAATAAGAAATGCCTAGTGGATTAGGGTAGCAAAGCTTTGGGTGTGAGTGGATGACTGACTTACTGCAAATGAAAGACCACTGTAGGTGTGCGATAGCACCACCCAGTAGGATGACAGCCTGGCTAGAAGAAAAAGGGAAAGCAAAAACGGCATGAGAACCAGAAGGAAGGCTTGCTTTTCCTTCTTCAGAGGACCTCCAGTCTTTACTTTCTTCTTTGGATGTCCGGCTCTGGACTTCCGGTACACTCTTCCTGCTTCCAATGCCTATCGATTCTCACACCAGACTTTGCATTGAGCCCAGGCTTCCGCCATGTGATCGGATGAATCTCCTGGCTCTCCAGGACACGGGCAGTGCTTTTGCACTCTTCTACCCTTAATTCTACAGGTGGCCATAGTGAGAATCCTTTATAGATCACATATATTTTATATTAAATCTATTCCTTTAAATGATAAAGCACACACATAAAAGTAACCACCACTACATATAATTTCAGTGAGCAAGAACACTGCTTTATTTACAATGTGTACTTAAATATCTGACTGAGAAACGCAATCCCAAAGGGAGGGAGAAGACCGAAGTCCCACCTGGAGCAGGTGGCTGTTTAAAGTTGAAGAGCACACATGATAGCAAGAAGGAGCAAGGGAGATGAATTTTCAGATTGAACGCAGAAAATATTTCCAGGAGAGAGCATTCCAGCAGGGTCTAAGAACACTGGAGGCACGGACAGGCACCTAAAGTATGTTTGTTGGATTTTATATTAAGCGTTTGATGGCCTGATGGAGACCATCTTTTTTTTTAACTTTATTGAAAACCAATAATTACATATCATATTAAAAATTGTACACAAATATTGAAATGTGAAAGAAATAAGACATAGACAGTGAATTTTAGAGAAATGTTTCTGAAATGAATACATAGAATGAGATTAATAATGGATTGCACATTGTAAATAAATTTACAAACTTAAATGAATATAACAATAAAAATTGTCCAAAATAAAAATGAAGAAGAAAGAATTTAAGATCAGTCATATAATAGTTCACTCTGTGTCAAAATCAAGACACTTATATTCATATAATTAGAATTCTCAAAGTAGAAAGGGTTAGGCAATAAATATTTAAAGATTTAAAACTTCTGAATTTAGTTGAACTTATAACACCACATTTCCAAGAAAAATGAACCTTTTGAGACTGCCTGGGGCCCGCTTGATCCTGATTTGACCCAGAGAACAGACCCGGAGTGTGAGTGAGACGACCCAGGGCTCAGCAGACTCTGATTTGACCCAGAGCCCAGGCCCAGCATGGAACCTGCAGCAGAACTCCCTGCAAAGAGGATAGAGGCAAGACCCACCCAGCTGATTCAGGAGGAGAACATCTTGCCAGAGTGGCACAGAGGTTTCAATTTCAAAAGTTGCATCAGGAAGAAGAGGAGCCAGCAGCCAGACCCCAACCAGATCCAAGCCACACCCACCTAGAGGAGTCTCAACTTGGTAGATCCAGACCTGGTGCTAAGGTAATAACTATCTAATCTCTACACCAAAGATCAAAAGACAGTGCTGTAGAAAATGACAAAGAGAAGGAACAAAATGCAGTCTCAGGCCCTGAGCCCACCCAGAACAAATGCAGAAGACCCTAGCATAGAAGAAATTGGAAATCACTCACCTGAAATCTCTCAAATAATAGCATCTGAAGTAAAGAAACAACTACAGAAATAGAGGAAATCAGATCAGAAATAATTTCTGAAGTAAAAAAAGAAATGATAACTATAATGAAAGAAGTACTAAGTGCTTCTAAAGAAGACATTGATAAAAAATAGAGCAGAATATAAAAATGATGGAATCCTTGAATAAACAATATAGGAAAGAAATAGAATGCATGAAGAAGATCCAAAATGATGTACAGGAATTTAAAACCTCAATCACAAGCTGGCAAAAATGTTTGAAATGAAAGTGAGAATAGACTTTCAGACCTTAAAGACACCTTTGCAGCCAGTAGAAAAGTAAGAAAAAATTGCTTAAAAACAACTAGGATGCAGAAAAAAAATAATTCAATACCTGTAAGACGATGCAAAGATGAACAACGAGAGACTAATAGGCATCAATGAGAAGGAGTCAATACAAATGATATAAAAAATATGGATGGAAGTAATAGCAGAAAACTTCCCAAATATGAGGAAACTGTCTGACATTCAAGTAACCGAAGCATACAGAATTCCAAATAACATCAACCCAATTAAAAATACACCCAGACATATAATAAGATCCCAGAAATTCAGCACAAGAACAGTATACTAAAAGCTGCTAAAGAAAAGAAGCAGGTCACATTTAAAGGAAAACCCATCAGGATAACAGCAGATTTGTCTTCACAAACCATCAAGGGAAGAAGAGCATGGAGCAAAGTACTCCAAGTCTTGCAAGAAAACAAATTCCAACCCAAACTGATATACCCCGCAAAACTCTCCTTCAAGTATAATGGAGAAGTGAAATACTTCCATGACAAAGAACAACT
>NW_004524666.1:11427046-11439391 GCF_000260255.1 Octodon degus | reverse complement strand
TCTGAAAACTAAAAGTAAAATATTTTCCAGTTACACAAACTCTAAAAATTCTAATACCTTCAGACGTAGCATATGGGAAATAACAAAGAGCATAATTCAGAAGGCAAGAGAAGTTGCTGTATGCTCCTGGATAAAGAATAAAGAGCTCTCAAAATGATAGTCATGCAGGACTATGTAAAATATATTAAATGAACAAATTTACAAGTTCATTAAAGATTTCTATGAAACAGCATCAATCTTACGTTGGGTTATGCACATATTTTTTTCATATGTGTGTGTGTGTGTGTGTGTGTGTGTGTGTGTATGTATGTATAAACGACAAGGAAGAAGTAATGTAAAGTCAATGGAAAATGGAAATATACTTTTTAAAGTTTCTAACACTAGGAGAAAATATCATACCATGCCTTTTAAACAGATTGTAAGTCAGAGATACAGTATAAATCTTAAAACAAAAATTAAAATTAAGCAATATTCAGAAAATTAAATATTAATTAATTAAAAATTAAATGTTTCAAAACAACTGAACTAAGAAAAAGTTTTCATGATAGTAAAGAAGTACTAAGAATAAAACATAAGATAAATACTGGAATGGCAAATAAATGATCAGCACTTCTAACAGTTTGGGGATAGGATATCACACAAAGTTCTAGTGTGTCGTGGACATGGATAATGGAAGACCATCTTTTTGAAGGATCTTAGATATGAAAAGGAGAGTTTTTTTTTTCTTTAAGATGAAAATGTAAAAAGAGAAACTTTACTTAATAAGAAAAAAATGAGGGGCTGGCGAGATGGCTCAGTGGTCTAAAGCACCTACTTGGAACAAGCTTGGCAGAGCACAAGGACCACGGTTCAATCCCCCAGCACCACATGCCAGCCATCCCGCCCCCTGGTGGGCTGAGCTGGCCACACACACACACACACACACACACACTAAATAAATAAATAAAAAGAAAAAAATGAATAGAATGAAAAATGCTCAATGTATATAAAGAAAGGAGACAGCTAAGAAATGAATTTTCTAAAAAAATTCAGATTGAGTCCTTTAAATGGTAAATTCCTTATCGGTCTATAAATGATCGTATGATTTTACAAAAGAGATAGGTTTACATTATTTTAAGGAAGAACTTCCATTGTAGAAACCAAGAAAAACACATGACGTTGTTACTATCCATAATGAATATTCATATATCCATCCCAATTTTTTGTATTCGATGGTTGAATAAGACTAAGCCCGTGAATTCCATCTATCCTTCCCCCACCCCATCCTCCTAAGCTACAATTTATAGTCTATACTCTAAATGGAAGGGAGTGAATCTGTTGCAAGCTTTTGCTCATTCTAACCTGCATGCTTTTTAGTTTTCAATTGATGTGCAGAAAGCGAAACAGAAGAAATCTCATTGAAGTCATGCAAGCAATCTTGCAGAAGGAAGACCTCAGGAAGTGGCTAAAACAATGGGATTCTAGAAAGTGCGGCATACAGTTCCTCTTGGTTTTAGGAAATCTATTCCACCAATCAAAACCAAATGAGGAAACCCCAAAACAGGAAAAGAAAAAAGAGGGTGAATTCAATAAAATGTGTCCACATTTGTAAAGCTGCATACAAAGTCAAATGATTCCCTATTTGTAAATGGCAGCTATCATGTTGGCCCTCCTTCTACCTGAACAGACATGCATGACATTTAAGGTTTAGTATTGGTGAGAGAGGACTTCAAACAAGCAATTTTTCTTTAGTGCTTTCCTTTACCTCTGTTTATCTTTATGTAAGTAGCAAAGTGCTTATTTTAAAAAAAAATTATAATGACCGAATAGCTTAAAAGCTGAATTACTAGTTTTAAATGAAAATTATGAATGGATTTTATAAGAAAGTTTATTTATTTATTTTTTTTTCAGTACCAGGGGTTGATCTAGGGATCTTGAGCTTGCCAGGCAAGTGTTTATTCTACTGAGCTATCTCCCCAGGCCTATATGAAGTTTTTCAAGAACAAGGATATTAAGCAAAAGATAAAATTTCTTCCAACCCATTAGTACCCTACGACCGCACCCCAGTGGTAATCTTGATAGCAGTTAGCTGGCAGTGGTTAACTGGATACTTTGCTTGAAATTCCCCAAGCTGGTGTGATCCTAGGGCTGCTTTTCCTGGAAAAAGGAAGTGCTGGCTGCTAGGATCAACCTGCAGCCACAATTCTAAACTTTTGTCTAAATCTTGGAATGCATACCCATTTTCTGCTTCTTTTCTACTTGGATTAACAAAACAGTCAGGCTCAGGTTGCTTGGGTTCGATCCCCACAATACAATACAGCCAGTCATGCCTTGAGGGCATTCGGCATTAAAAAAAAAAAAAAATAGCACTTCTACTTGGATTAGCTAAAATGGGCCACCAATGAGCCGGGGAGATGGCTCAGCAGAATAATCGCTTTCCAGTTCAATCCCCAGTTGAAAAAAAAAAAAAAAAAATCCTTAGTTCAGGAGTGGCAAAGCTTGAAGCAGTTTTTAGAAGCGCTGTGAGAGAAGTTCCGCTCTCTGATCCTCCTGCTCCAGAAGAGAAGAACAGCTTTGAAAAGTGAAGCCCCGGCGGAGGTCTCTCTCATTCCACTCCCTTTCAGCTCGGCTCTACCTGGAAGCCTGTACGTGCCCGGCGGGAGCCCCTCTTCCTCCGTGGGGAGAGAGAGCATCGTGCTTCCAGCTGGGCTTTCAGGAGTGCAGTACGTGGTGAAATCGCAGCCCACAATCTTCTTTTTGAAAAGAGGATAGCTTGAGGAAGAAAATGCCAAGAACTAGGAAGTAAATGAGACAGAACAAGAATTTCAGGTAAAATAATTGTTACAACTCTTTTTAAAAATGCTAAGGCCAATTTGCCAATGGTGTATATTATCAGTGTTCAGGGCTCTGCTATCACTGCAGAGCACCTTTACTGGATGTTGCATGAGACTACTATAAATGCGTGGCCCTGTGCGTTCACTTGCTCATGCAGACAAAAGATAGCCCCTGGCTCAGCCAGCCTCAGCCAGCCTCAGCTTTTCCAGTCCTTAGTGAACAGAGCAACGGGATGAGCAAAAGGGGAAGTCAGGCTCATGCTTTTGGGCATGGACCCAATTTTCCAAGCCTCAAAATTCTCAGCCAGTTTCCCTCTTCTCATCACCGCATTGTGTGACTTGAAAGACACAGCGGAAATAGCGATGGGAACACAAAGAATGAAAGAGCGCGCACCCCGGGGTAAGCGGAGAGGAAGCTTTCTTAATAGATTTCACAAGAATAGATCCTGCAGCAATCCTGATTCTTGAAAGGTTTGCCAGAGATGTGGGCAAGACACTAAGTCCATGACACTGAACAAAATGAAAATGTTGGACAATGTAAAAAAGGAGATAAAAAGGAGAAATTTCAAGCGAATTCATAATTAAAGGCTTAGAAGGCTTCTTGTTAACCAAGTCCTATCAAGAGTCAGAGGTTCAGTTTCATTCCTTTGCCAGCTGGAGAAGATATGGTGCAGTACTAGCTAATGTAGCTTATTATGACCTTATTTCTGAAATAATTTTATATATTCTGGGCCTTTTTGGTAGCCAAATACTATAGAAAGTGAGAGGTTTCTAGTAAGTATTTTTTAAAAAATCCAACACTTCCCTGTGGCTGTCTTGATGACCTGCCTCAATTCTAACTCTGCTTTTCTAGGGACAGTGAAATCTACAGCCTAGGTGGACCACAGCTGTGTCCGCAGTGACTGTTCTGTGCTTACCTACACATTCATATGGTACATACTCACAGCATAAAAAGCACTAGCGGGTTTGGGAAGATAACTTAGAGGCATAAGCACCTACCTGGCAAGCACAAGGTCCTGAGTTCAATCACTGGCCCCGCATGTCACATGGGCCCCTGTTCTGGGCATGGTGGTGCACGCCTGTAATCCCAGCACTTGGGAGGCTGAGATAGGAAGATTGCTGTGAGTTTAAGACCAACCTGGGAGCTATAAAAGTGAGCACAAGGCCAGCCCAAAGTGCATAGCAAGACCCTGTCTGGGAAAAAAAAAAAGGAAAAAAGAAAAGAAAAGGAAAAAAATAATAAGCACCAGAATTTGAACTTTAAGAAGAATCAACCTAAAGATGTTACAAGAAAAGAAGGTGGGTTTGTTTGTTTGACTTCATTCCTGTGTGGGTTCTAGAAAAATATGAAAACTTCTAATAAATAGTCTGAACTTATTATATAGTTCTTTTTGTTAAAGATTATAAAGAGATTCTTATTTCTTTTTTAAAAAATGTCTTTAGGACAGGGTCTACAGGGTCTCACTACATAGATCGGACTCCTAGTGATCCTACTGTTTTCAGCCTCCCAAGTGCTGGGATTACAGGCATGCACCACCATGCCACCACACCTAGTCTCAATCACCATCTCAGTGCACCCTGAGGCCGGGCCTGCACAGCACACTGGGGATCAAACTCTGCCACTGCACTCTGCCTAAGCAGGCACTTTAGTTTGCTGAGCTATCTGGCTGGCCCCCAATATTCCTATTTCTGATGTATGTGACCAATATAGAAGTTTCAATAAACCTCAAGTTGTACTAAAACTGATTAGTTTTGCTGCAAACCCATATACTCACCAAACATTGGGGTTCCTGGAGTTTTTGGTGTTCGGATCTCTGCGGCAGTAAAGAAGATATAATAGCTTTTCTCTTTAAATTTTCTTTAATGAGTGGATTTGTATAGAATAAAGGCTCACATGTAAAGATAGCAGTTCTGAGTGCAGGGTCCCTGTGAGAAGGGAAGCAGAAAATGGGCAGGAAACAGAAAGGACAACAACACTTAGGGATGAGCCCCAAATGGGAAGGGAGGGGCCCTGGCTCAGGGACCACGAGGAGGAAGCTGGCAGACTGTAATGGCTTACCTGACACATGCCCTATTTTGTCCAAATATTCAGCAAGGAGACTTTGAGATCCAGAAAGGTAGTTGTGGCCTCTGGTCCAGGGAGCCATGAGCATGTGATTTCATTCCTTTTAATGAAATGAGGCAGGATGTTTGCCCAATGCCTGCCACCACCGCTACCTGACAACTATTTTTCTGGTGGCATTTGAATATTGTGAAGCTTGTGGCTGTGGCAACCATACCGTAGGCACGAGAAATTGAGTCCTCAGATGGAAAGCCACCTACCATGGGGAGTGAAGCAGAGGGATACAAAGACCCACGCCTTTGTCTTCTACATAGGAGACCCCCAGAAAATCCACCAAAAATGCCTAGAATCAATAACCAAATTCAGTGATGTAGCAGGATACAAAATCAACACATGAAAATCAGTAATGTTCCTATACACCAATAATGAACCCACTGAGAAAGAAATTAGGAAAAAATACCATTCACAATGGCACCAAGGAAAATTAAATACTCAGGAATTAAATTAATTGAGGAAGTAAAAGACCTCCACAATGAAAACTACAGCACTCTTAAAAAGGAAATCAAAGAGAACACCAGAAAATGGAATAATATCCTCTATTCTTGGATTGGCAAAGCAAACACAGTGAAAATGGTCATATTGCCAAAACTGTTGTACAGACTTAATGAAATCTTGATCAAAATACCAATGGAATTATTCGCAGAACTGAGGGAAAAAATCCTAAAATTTATATGGCACTAGAAGAGATCCAGAATAATAGAAGCAATTCTGGGTAACAAGATCAAAGCAAAAGACAATAAAAATTTCTAGACTTGAAGATATATTACAAAACTACAGTGATAAAAACAGCATGGCACTAACACAAAAATAGACATGAGGATTAATGGAACAAAATAAGGGACACAAAAACAATCTCAAGTATATTCAACTATTTGATCTTTGACAAAGAGGCCAAAAACATATACTACAAGAAAGATATCCACTTTAATAAATGATGTTGGGAAAACTGGCTATTTACCTGTAGAAGATTGAATCTCGAACCATATCTCTCACTATGTTCTAAAGACAAAATGGATCAAAGAATTAAATGTTAAACAAACCTGTTGGAAGATTAAAAAAAAGAAAAACTCTTGAAGTCACAGGTCTAGGAAAGGACTTTCTGAACAGAACCCTGGTTGCACAGGAAATAGTACTAAGAACCAACTAATGAGATCATAACAAAATAAAAACACTTCTGCACAGCAAAAGAAACAACCAACAGTGAAAAGACAACTTACAGAATGGGAAAAAATTTTATCAGCTATTCCTTAGAGAGAGGACTGACACCTAGAATATATGAACAACTCAAACCAATTAGAACCTACAGGATAAAAGACCCAATCAAAATTGGACAAGTGAAATTAATAGATAATTCACTGAAGAAGTGAAGATGACCAATAAATACATGAAGCAATGCTCAACATCATTGGACATTAGAGAAATGTAAATTAAAACCACACTGAGATTGCATCTTACCCCAGAAAGAATGGTCATCATCAAGAAATTAAGCAATATCAAATGCTGGCAATAATAAAAACAAAAAGTACAACAAAACATGTGATTACCCAGTAACATCTTGATGAACTCATGACAACAACCACCTGTCTCTAGACTTCTTACAGGAGAGTACTAAATCTCATTTGTTTTATAACCTAACTAGTCTCTTCCTATTGGACATTTCATTTGTTTGCAACATTTCATTATTTTTTGTAACACCGGGACCAAAAAGAAAAAAATGCCAACCTTTTGCACACATCCATAATTATTTCCTCAGACATATCCTTAGGAATGAACTTGCTGTGTTAAGATGATTAGGGAAAACTAAAATGCAGTGTGAATTTGCAACTCCTTGGTACAGTGCATAGAGAAGCGCGTCACGCCTCTCTGAACATATTTAGTGTTTTGCCAGCTTAATAATTTAAAAAGATTCATCTTCCTATTCAACTTGCTTTTTATGAGCTGCTACTAAAGTGAAATGGTTTTAAATTTGTTAATGGACATTTGTGTTCTGGTCTTGTGTCATGACTGTTCTACCATTCTTTAGGACCAAACTCCTTAAAGCCATCTACATTCATGGACTCAACAATGACAGATTGAGAAAATATAGTTTTAAAAGTGGGTCTGCTCTGAACATGAGCAGATATCCTTTCTTGTGTTTGTTGCGTAAACAATATGGTATAATGACTCTTTATACAGCATCTGCCTTGTGCTGTGTCTGAGGAGTCTAGAGGCGACTGCACGGGGAAGATCTGCAAGGGTTACATGGAAACGCCATGTCACTTTATAGGAGGAGTTGAGCACCTGCTCGTGTAGACAGTATTTTGGTACCCGTGAGGGTCTGGAATCAGTCCCCTGTGGATGCTGTGGGACACCTCTGTACACTGTCACCACCTCCTCATTGCTCATTGGCCTCTCATCCTGTTTCCACAGATCACCAGTGCTCTCCACCTCACCCAACCCCCCTTTCCTCCCTCTCCCCAGTACCAGTCCATGATAGCCCTTCTACTTTATTTTTTATTTTTCATGTTTATTTATTTATTTATTTATTTGGTACAGAGTCTCGCGACACAGCTCAGACTTGCTGTGATCCCCCTGTCTCAGTCCCCTCAGTGCTGGGATTACCAGTGTGAGCCGCCACTCATGGTTTTAGGGCTGGCACGGCGTGCCCAGGGTTCTGGGCCAGCATAACGCACGGTACCAGGGATCAAACTTGAGACACGTTTGCCAGGCAGGCACTTTTGCAGCCAAGCTGTCTCGCAGCACTTGCATCATGTATTGGTATGCAGGTGTCTCTTCTGCATGCTGACTTTACTTCCTTCAGATAGATACCCAAGAGTTCTAACTGGATCAAATGACAGTTCTAGTTTTAGCTTCTTGAGGAACCTCCACAGTGTTTCCCATAGTGGCTATACTAATTTGTATTTCCACCAATAGTATGTAAGAGAAAAATTTCCAAGTGAACAAGTTTTAAAACATGGGTGTCCTTGACGTCACTGCCCAAGAAATTCTCATCACTATTTTCACAGCTACTTAGGTCAGAAACCGTAGAGGTTGTTGTCACTTACCCCAGCCCAGCTCACATAGCACTTCCCAACCTGGTCACCTTGTTTTTATATTCTCTCACCCCTTCAATCTCTTATCTACATAGTAGACTTCTTAAATGTAAAATTTGATCCAATTACGTTCCTGTTTAGAAACCTTTACTGGATTCCCCTAATTTATTAAATAAATTCCAAACTACTTGTCATAATCTGGATGACTCCGCATGGCTCGGCCCTTTCCTTCTCTTCAGTTTCTTGCTTGATGCCCTCGCCCCTTCACTTACCATGCTTACCTCTTTCCTGTTCTTCCCATCCCCCAACAGCTTGGCCCTCGTCCTCTCCCTTACGTCACCAGTGCCCTTTCATCCTAAGGGACTTGGCTGCCCAGCCCTCTTCAGGGAGCCCCTTCTAAGCCTCTGTCAAAGTCTTCTGTCACTCTGCCCTGGCTGGTTTCTTCATAGCCTTATTAGAATTTTTAAATGGGAGATGTGCTCAGTTTTATGAACTTGTATCTCACCTCTTCTAAGATCCAGGAGAGCAGAGATCACACCACTTATCTGTCATCTTTGGCGTTTTAGCGTTTTCTTGTTGATTTATAAGAACTTCAAATACTCTTTAAATATTATGTGAATGCTTTTTCTTTTGCCTTTTACTCTAGTTTTTCTGTGGTGTTAGTGGCTCATAGATGTTTTGATTTTTATGTCCTCAGTTCTCTTCCCTTCCTTCATAGATTCAGAGATTCAAGCTTCAGCTAGACTGAATTCATAAAGATTCACTCTCATTTCCTTAATCCCATACATTAATATTTTTATTTATTTACATTATAATTTTAAATTTACATTGGACTTTTTCTGCTATAGGAAATGTTGTAAAACTTAACATCTCGGCCATTTATTCAGTAATGCTTTCAGTATGACTTATTTAAAATGCCACATGTAATACATATTATATACTTATAAATATTTGGCTGTGTTCTAGCAACCTTGAGAATATTCCCTTTACTTCCCTGCTTCTTCCTGAATCAGTACCATACCATTTTATTACTTGACAAGGCCAGTATCCATTGGCTATTTGCAAGGCTTCAAAAAAATTTATCTGTTCTTATTCATATGTTTTCCCTCCAGATAAACTTAAAAGAAGAAATGTCCCAGTAGAATTTGAATTGAAATTGCATTTGATTTATAGTTTAATTTGGAGAAATTGAAATCTTAACATTATTAAGTCTTCCCTCCCAGGAACAGAGTCCACCTTTTAATTTAATACTTTTTAATTTATGGTTCTCGATAAAAAATGTGTGATTTTTACATATAAATCCCAGTCCTTTTCAGGTTAATAGGGTAGACACCACTAGGTTCTAATTCACCAAATCCCCTCCGTGTTCCCATCTGCTTGTCAAGACGGCTTGCTGTAGCTCCATGAAGGACCTTCTCTGGCCAAAGGGGCACACTCATCTTGTTAGCAAGGTAAGATAAAAATCCTGACTTTACATCTCTGTCTTAATTATTTTCTCATAGCTGGGACAAAATTCCCAACATCCACAAGGAGAGATTTATTTTAGCTCAGTTTGCAGAGATTTCAGTCCATAGCTGGCTCCAAGGCAGGGAGGCCTGGCAAAGGAGAAACAGTTGATGGCAGGCAGGAAGAGGCAGCAAGCCTTCCTTCTTTCCCTGTTTATTCCACACAGGCTACAAGG
Source organism: Octodon degus (assembly GCF_000260255.1). NCBI lineage: Eukaryota > Metazoa > Chordata > Mammalia > Rodentia > Octodontidae > Octodon > Octodon degus. The sequence goes on along the minus strand of NW_004524666.1, from coordinate 11,429,743 downwards.
CTGCTGCTTGGGGCCACCCACACCCAGGTTAGCTCTTCCCTTTAGTAAGTCCATCATCTACTCATAGAGCTACACTAAACTGATCAGTGGACTGATCCAATACCACACACCCATGACACAGATTAACACCCACCGTGATCCAGTCACTCCCAAAGCCCCAACTGGAAGTCCATGTGGCCTTGAGGGGACAGCTGTGGTAGGTACAAACCATGACCATTTCCAGCAACCACAATGAGTTGGGTGTGTGAAATTTTTAATTTTTGCATGTCAGTAAGACTGGGACTTGGGACACACAGATTAAACAATATTATAAGCATGTCTATGAGGGTGCTTCCAGATGAAATTAGCATTCAGACCAGGGGACCAAGTAAAGCAGATTGCAGATTCCAATCTGTTGAGGGCCTGAAAAAAAAAAAGGTCAAGGAAGGAGACACTTAACTTTCTGTTTTTTGAGCTAGGACATTGATGTTCTCCTGCCCTTGTTAGAAACTTATACCAGTATCTCTCTGGTTCTAAGATCTGCACCACCAACTTTCATCGGTCTCCAGCTTGCAGACAATAGATAATGAGATGCCTTAGCTTCCATAACTTCAGGAGTCAATTCTTTAGAATAAATCACGATATTGCAGCAGGAAGCAGAGAAACTAAAAACTTCTCCAGGATTTGGAGGCCAGTTTATTTATCATCAACAGGCACTGATCTTAAAAAATGTCAGGCCTCTGGCAAGCACAAGGGCCTTAGTTCAATCCCTGGTTCCACCAAAAAAAAAGGAAAAAATGTCAGGCCCCAAAGGCTCAGAATAGGAGGTTTTTATGGGGTAGAAAAGGGGAAGTACAGAGGCAGAATGGCTTGTCGGTTGGGGATTGGTTCATGCAAGGTACATCATCGTTACCAATCATGCATCATAGGGATCATCCATTTTTGAGAAACAGAAGTAATAGGAACTATAACAGGAACTGAAGTAAAATGGCAGTTACTTGGGCAACTAACAAAAACTGCAGTATACAGGCTGCATGCAGCGGGCATTTTCTGCTTCACTATGTTTGTTTCTGTAGACAACCCCATCTAATATAATGCAGAAACACTCAACTCCCTCTGCCTTCAATGAGAATGACTGTCATGTCTTCTAACCCAGAGGGTATTTCCCAGAGGGCTCTGGGAAAGTCTGTCTGTCCCAGGAGGACTTCCTTGATATGCATCCTCTGCTGAAGTCCTTCCTCTTCCCATCTCCCATGTTCCTTCTCAGGTTGTGTAACTCTAGATCATTCTTAATATTCTGAACATGACTTTTTTTTTTTTTTGCGGAACTGGGGATTGAACTCAGGCCCTTGCACTTGCCAGGGAAGTGCTTATTCCACTGAGCCATCTCCCCAGCCCCCTCTAAATCATTCTTGAGTAGACAACTGTAACACTTATCCTCATCTCAGGGTCAGTTGGTGGTAGAAGTGGAACCAAGACAAGACACAACTTCTATGTATTTTTGGTTGCTATTAAAAATAGAATTTTTAAATAAATGATGACTTCTAACTAGATATAAAAGAAAGCTTTTGATTCTTTTGTGTATTGCAGAGAATTGTAGGCACACAACGGCATATTCAAACACAAGTTTTTGGAATGTAAACATTATGATTGTTCAAGTGATATACATATGGGTTCACCGTTCAAGTTACTGCGTATTGTGTGTGTGTGTGTGTGTGTGTGTGTGTGTGTGTATAGTGGTTTATATAGCTCCTCATTTATCTGTATTTCAGAAGTAATTTGAAGATTTTTCAAGAGTGATTTTGACTGTATAATTTTAGCTTCACTTCTTGTTTTTAGAAGCTAACCTCAATATCTTTGGAAACCGGAACCAATAATGCATTTGTTTATTAATTTTAATAAGATTTTAGTTGATTCTCTTAGTCTTTCCAAGTACAGAATTATATTAATAGGAAATAATAAGAATTTTATCTTATTTTCATTATTTATACATATGGTTTCTTCTTTTGGTCTTATTGTATTTAGCAAAAGTTTCAGAAAATGTAAAGTACTGGTGTTCAGAGGAACCTCCTTGGGGGCCAGCCAAATAGCTCAGTGGATTAAAGTGCCTGCAAGCAGGCACAGAGGCCTGGGGTTCCATCCCTGGGCCTGCACGCCCCACCTCGAGGGCACGCTGAGACGAGGGCACGCTGAGATGGTGATTGAGACTGGGTATGGTGGCACTTAATCCCAGCATTTGGGAGGCTGTAAATAGGTGGATGACTACCAGTCTGATCTAATAGTGAGACCCTGAGCACCTTATAGAGCCCACCCCCCAAAAACAACAACAAACGAATCTCCTTGACTAATTTCAGGTTACAGAGCAATCGAATGTATCTCTCTGAATGGGGGGAGAGGAAGAATTTGAAGAACACGTAAAACTTAGCCAAATGCAATTTACTTAGAAAATGATAAATTATATGAAGGATATTGTCTTAGTTACTTTTTACTCATTGCTGGGATAAATACCCGACACTCAAAATGAAGGAAGGAAAGGTTTATTTAGCTCACAGTTACTGGAGGGTTCAGTCCATATTCGCTGGCTCCAAGGGAAACGACAGCAGTTCATGCGGCAGAAAACAATGGTGAGCAGAGGAGGAGCAGCAGCTGCAGCAGCGTCCATCAGAAGACCGGCGCTCCACAGTGAAGATCGGAGCTCCAAAGTGGCGCAGATGAGGG
>NW_004524666.1:11407309-11426356 GCF_000260255.1 Octodon degus | reverse complement strand
GGGATTGAACTCAGGCCCTTGCGCTTGCCAGGGAAGCACTTATTCCACTGAGCCATCTCCCTGGCCCCTCTTAGTTTCTTAAAAAGAATATTTTGTGCTAATATTGTTTAGATAAGACATCATGCCTATATCTTGTACTCTGATTAACTAATACGAAGATAACAATATGCAGTGTATCAACTATTGTAACTGTCCTACTGACCGGTTTTGAATCTTGATTTCATTGTTTGTTATCTTTTTTTCCTAAATATCAAAAACACCTTAAATCTATCTGAGATCTTTTCTGGCTGCTTTACTTACATTACTGTTTTGATTGCATGGATCACAGGAGGAAACATCGTTTCCTCAGATTGATCTGGGATCTTGAAAGTTGGGGGCACTTAATTTATGAGACAGATAAATTGAACCTGCAGTATGTAACAAGGATCTGGAGTTCCACAGTCACACTGTCCATATTGGTGTGGTAAACTCGTACTTTCCCAGGTAATTATTTCTGTTCTTAGTACTAGTACTGACAGATCCAAATATATATTTTCATATACATAAATTTCACACACTATGTCTATATGTTTTCATCTTGGGCTCAGTAAGATATCTCAGTACCTATCCAATGCATGGCTTCTTATGCTCAAGATGGCTACATACACTTTTTTCACATGCACAAAATTATGTATGTTAGGGACACAATTCCAGCATTTCTGTAATTGCGAAACATTGGAAATGCCTTAAATATCTACCAATAAGTTGTTAACTAAATATATTGAGATCATTGCAGTGGATTGTGTCCTTCCTTGGGCTTGGTAGAAATTGTTAGTTTCCCTGTCATCTTCCACTTTTGTATAGCTTAGAAGCTACTTTTACTCACCTGGAGAAAAAAAAAAGGGCAAAGAGGCACACTGAACAGTTTCCAACATATAGCCATGAGGACAGGAGCATTAACATTTACAAGGGATAAAAATTACACTGAGGATTTCCTCAGGAAGAAGTTTTGCCCTTTATATACTGACAACAGATGGACACAAATACAAAATCCTTACCATCTGACATGTATTCTTGGCAAAATACACCCTTTGCTCTCTTAGTATCTTGCTTAATAAGGACTGTCAGGATACAAAATCACACAAAATGCTAAGTTAGTACAGCAATACCCAAAAAGAAATCCAGAGGAGGTTATCAGATATTACTTGCGCATTATAAATTATTTCAAATTTTGTATTTTATATCTATGTGAAATGAAAAACTGTGCTTTGTACCTATGTGAAATGTGTCTCCTGTCTCCAGAACACTGCTTAGTTTTATCACCATCCAGTGTTAGATACTGGCAAGACATTCAGCCAAGCCACTTCCTCTTTTTCCCAGGAATCACTAGCCTACATGTCCAGGCTCCCTCGCTTAGAGGTACGGCCAGGCGACAAGTTTGGGTTCATAGAATGGTGGGTAGAGAGAAGGTTCATGTCACTTTTAAGCCAGACCCCTAAAGCCTCCTATGCAATTCTGTCTTTTCCCTTGTTTCCCCATTGTGTGAACAGAATCCAGTGAACTTTTCCTTGAAAGGAATCTGGGTTCCTCAATCACTTTGTGAATAGCTGTCCATCAAAACCCAACCGGACTATATGGGACTCGAAAGAGAAGCAAATCTTGTTCTTTGAAGTCATTGAGGGTGGAGGATTGCTTGTTTCAGCAGTTGGTGTTTTATTGCTAATGCACTCAGGTCCATATACCTCTGATCTAATTTTTGATTTCTCAACAAGCTGTACTTGGCTCGAGCTTGGGTAAATGTCTCACCCTGCTCATATGGCTCTGACCCAGCTGGGTATTGCAGGGTCACTTCAGTGCCCAGTCTTGGGGCTTGGGAACTACTCTCAGAAAAGAGGCATCATTGTGTTCAGGGCATCCACTACAAGAGTATCTCCTATGTGAAGAAAGATAATAAATAGGAAGAAGCTAAGACTAACAGAACCTCTTCTGCTACTAGGGTAGGACAAGGGGCAAAGTTTCCATCACTCCTCCCATTGCTCACTAGCTTCATATCTGTATAAGACCTATCATCAGTCGTTCAATCTCAGAGACAATTCACCTTTCCCCATGGGAAACACAGAAACACAGAAAATAATAAAAGATCATTTCTGTTAGACATCATGTTCATGTAGACATTGAGGATGTTCTCCTGGTTTGAGGAACATAAGGACAAAAAAAAAAAAAAGCCTGCCAGCTTCTTACCAGAGAACAAAAACCTGAGTGACAAAGAAGATATTCCTGTTAAATGAAGGGTGACATTTGACATTTTTAAAACTCTGGCCCAGCATTTCAGCGGAAGAGAGTCCTGTTATCTGAGTTGAGTGCAGGCAAGACCATAGCACTTTCACAGAAATTAAAGAATGAAACTCCCCTCTGCTTCTTCCTCCTCAGTATCTCCTGCCCCAGCTGATAGTGAGTGTATGGTTGGCCTATTGAGTGTGCAACACTCAAGGGTTTGGATCTTCCACAAATGAGGCAAATATGAAGAGACTGCTCTGAGGGTACATCCAGTGGTGATGTCACTGAGCAGCAGCAGAAGTCTCTGGCAAATGAGGGTCCCTGAAGAGGCATCCTAACCAATTCTCTGTGATTCCTGATAGCTGCTTGAGCCTTCATTTGCTGCTTAAACCAGACACAGTTTTTAATGCTTGCTACCAAGAATCTGGACTGGCAACAATAATTTTTTTCCTCTTTCTGTTAATTTTTTTCCCCTTGACAATCTTACAGATATAATATTTGAATTCTTGAAAGTGACACAATACATGTTATAGGATCCATATCGCAGATGTAGATCACTAAATTAATTAAAGGTTGAGATAACTTTTTTCTTTAGAACTGCAAAAGGCTGTGAACAGAAAAAGACCTGAAACATTGAGAGCAGACTCTAGAAGCTCCACCACATTAAAAACAAAAACAAAAACCACCTGCTGGCTCTTAAGTGTCTTTCTTTCTTTCTTTCTTTCTTTCTTTCTTTCTTTCTTTCTTTCTTTCTTTCTTTTTTTCTTTCTTTCTTTTTAAGGGAGCCATCAAGCCATTAATTTTAATGTAGCACATACAATGTCAAAGGCATGACACATTCTTGAAGTCATTAGAAACCATATCAGAAAGTTTTCCAGAAATAAAGTCATCTACAGAGGTCTAAAATAGATATAATGCAAGGGAAATATCTTTTTTAAGCATCTTTCCAGGGTGGCAATTTAGGCTCAGCTCCCCCAAAGATGGATTTTTTTTTTCTTGGCTCTGAATGCCCTCAGGGCATGTTTGGCTGGCTTTAGTTGTGGGGATCAACCACAGCAACCTGAGCCTGACAGCTTTGGTGAAGCAGCCACTTAAAGAACTGAGCTAAAGGGCAGGCCCCCAACTCCCCCAAAGATAATCAGGTCTAACCACCCACCCCTGCAAACAGGGGTGTTTGAAGGCTTCCCCTCCAGTTTTTTTTTTTTTTTTTGTTTTTTTTTGTGGTATCAGGGATCAAACTCAGGACTTTGCACATGTCAGGCAGGCGCTTATGCTGCTGTCTCCCAGGTCCTCCTCCAGTTATTATTACCAGAGTAGGGTTTTTAGCAGATAGGCCATACATGACCATCACTGTATGGAGTGGAGCCCAGAAAGAACAGTGGGGGAAGGAGTACAGCTATTTAGGATGTAGATGAAAGAATGGAAAGGCCACCTTATGGTGGAAGAGCCTTCCTGCAGGACCCCAGTGGAAGCTCTACTGATTGATAGTAGTTCTACAATTCCAGAAGTCTTTCCATACACTGTCAAGGTTGACCCAGGTCCATTCCCAGACTTTTGACCTGTCTCAAATGACCATTCAAGCCTCGATTGTGGAGTTAAGCACATAACCAAAGAAGACCATCTTAAAATAGCACTATTACCTCCTCTCTCTCTCTGACTAGGTTGGGAACCAGACCTCTCCTGTCTTCCATGGCCCAATTTTCCCAGTACTGACCCTAACACTCACAAAGCATCCAGCAGAGGTACCATATACCTATCTCCAAAACTATCTTCATGACTCCCCTGTCTCACCACCTTTTAAAGAGACCTGTTTAAGAGGAAAAGGAGCTGTAGAGACACCCCCCGTCTGGGAAGCCAGTCAGAACCAAAGTCCAGGGTGGACAAGACAAGGTGGTGAGAAAGGGAACCAGAATCCCAGTTCTGGAGGCAGGTTTTTCCTAAGCTCATGCATGGTAATTATATGGCATGTCCTTCCCACATGAGTTCTTACAGCACTGACTACTGAGCAAGTTTGGCCCAATATGCCCTAAATCTATTGCTTATTTTCTGACAGTTGTGTGTTTAAAAATATACAAGTGTTTGTTTAAGGTTTTGATCATATCAGATGTCATTAGCAAAAATTAAACAGTATATCAGGTTTACCAGGTACAGAAAGGTTGGCCCTGAGGCCGGTTTCCCAATGATATCTTACTCTCAGAGGAAAGTTTTGAGTAGCAAAGGAAGAAACAAGTTTAAAATCAGTTTTTATTGTTTTCTCTAATAACGTAATAAAATCTCAATGCAAAAAGCTGAGAAAATTAAGAAAAAGAAGAAAGTTGATCCACAATCTGATGACTTGGAAAAAAATCCTTGTTAAAATTGTTCTGCATATTTCTGTATTGTTTCTGTATATTTCTATGAAAATGACAAAGGTATTTTTAAAACCATGGACACATACACACACACGCATATATATATATATATATATATACACACACACACAGCACAAAGTATTCTTTGTTCATATTTTCCTTAATATGCATCCATACACAATACTAATTCATTGTTCACTTTTTCTCTCATTTTAAGGAGAAAAACTTGTGCCAAATTAGTATCATTATCATTATGGCTATCACACATCTGTACACTAAATCCCTCATGAGTGGGCTTTTCCCAGTGTTTCACTATTATAAACAATGTTTTTATTACTTTATTTTTACAAACTTCTTTAATTCATCCACAGAAGTCGAATGGCTAGGTAAAGGTATACACAGTTATGAAAGGATCTTCACCAATGCTATTAAATTGCCCTCTGGAAATGCTGCACCAATGAACACCATCACGCATAGGTATGGCACCCATTTCCCCACATTTGTTAATTCTTCAGGTAACTAGGCACTTAACACAAGCTCTTTGGTTTTTGGATACAAGTTACTACCTCTCATATCATCAACCATTTGGGGATGAGTTTTCTTTGTATGTATTTTAGTCAGAGTGTTCATTTTTTTATTGATTTGCAAAAAAGCTCTACCAAAAGTTCTCAGTTTTGCCATGTGTTGCTATTGAATGGGTACTTAAGATTGCAAATAAAAAGTAGTAAGGCAACAAATATTTTAATTAATAAAATTAAAAAATAAAGAAAGCATTACTTTGAAAGCAAAAGGAGAGGAAATTCAGGTGATACAAAATAAAACCAGGATAGAAAACTTTAAGGTGGAAAAAAGAAAAGAAGAATCAATAATAACAAAAAAGAAATTCCAGAACAATTCTAATTTGTATAATAGAAGTTGCCTGTAAAATAACAAAACAAAATCTGGAGTTAGGGAAGACGATAGGACTCAGGCTGCATAGGCCAGGGACAGCATCTTGGATTCTTAAATTCTCCAGAGACCTGCAGATTAGATCAAAATGAAAAATAATACTCAAATCTTTTGCAGTGCTCCATACACTTGTCCAGACCATTAGCAAATCCTCCTAAGGAAGGCCAAATCCATTTAAAGGTACACTTAAGAGGAGCAGATAAAGAGGGAGGTAAGAAAAGAATTACAAAGCACAGGATGAAGTCTTGATGGGAACTGGTTAATCTGTCATTCTAATCCTATTGTCACTTCTTTTAGTCCACTAATTAGATAAAGAAACTATTAGACTTTCAGACACTAATAAGTGACTCCTTTTGAAGAAACTGTAACCATCAGGATGACTTAATCCATCTACTCCCTATCTCAGGAAGGAGTGAAGTAAACACAGAATTCCAAGGGGATCTTTGCCTTGGAAAGGTTTAACCTAAAGTGCATAATCGTTTAAATGAACTGCATGCATGTTTGTTTAGTTTTCATAGGAATAGTGTGAGATCCGTCTTGCTGTTTTCCCCATTTTAAATATGGGAACACTATGGTTCCGAAAGGATTGATCACTTGCATTATCAATGTGCTCCCAATTGTGCATTATGGAGTTAAAATCAGAAACAACTCCAGACCAATGTTCTCCAATAACAATGTAATGCTAGTAGATGTCCCTGGCCTATGCAGCCTGAGTCCTATCGTCTTCTCTAACTCCAGATTTTGTTTTGTTATTTTACAGGCAGCTTCTATTATACAAATTAGAATTGTTCTGGAATTTCTTTTTTATTATTATTGATTCTTCTTTTCTTTTTTCCACCTTAGCATTACAAGTCACATATGTATTTTTAAACGTGAAGGAAAGGTGTGGCTCTGTGGCAGAGCAGTTACCTGGTATGCACACACACATGGTTTGGCCCATACAGCTGCAAAAATGTTTCCTCTAAAATTAATTTTAATATGATTTATTTAACATGGTGTAGCTAGACTATTATGATTTTAATATGCAATTAATATATCATTTTCATTCTTTTTCATACTAAAATTTTCAAATCCAGTATGTTTTACACTGACTTCATGCCTCAACTTGAAGGAGGCACATATCAAACAGTGAAGTACATTTTAAGCACTTAAAAACCACCTATGTCTCTGAGATATTGCACTGGAGAAGCCAATTCCCCAACAGTGGCTCTCCAAGAGTGGTACCCAGACCAGCAGCAGGAGCATCAGTACCTGGGGCCTTTTGAGAAGTACACATCCTTGGGCCCAGCCCAAATCTGTTGAATCTGAGATTTCTAGGGGATGAGACCTAGAAATCTGTATCTTTTTTCCCCCCAGCACTTTCCAGGCAAGTGTTTGTGCTGCTGAGCTTTATCCCCGGCCCAGCAATCTGCATTTCAACAGGTCATTGGGCAGTCTTGATACAAGCTCAAGTTTGAGAATCATTACTCTAGACAATTGCCTCTCCATTCCAATCCAAGTAAATCTAGGAGAGCCAGGGTAGGCTAGCAGAGAGGAAACAACAACAACAACAAACCCTTTCCTTGAGATAAATAATTCTTGGAGATAAAGGTCATATTCCTTCGTATTGAAATACATTCATCTGGGTAAGTGTCCACTTCTTGGGACTACAGAATGAATTACTATACAATTTAGTTTATCATTTTGTTAAAAAAATAGTAACCATCTACACTATCATCTTGACTTAGTTCTCTTCCCCTACCCACTAAATGAAGATTATTTAATAAATATTAGCAACTTAAAAAATAGTGTACACAAAGAAAGAGCCAGCAGAAGTCTGATAATTTTAATGGTAAAAAAAAAGTGGGCAGAAAGACAACATAGATTTTTGAGCTAAAAAGCCAAGGCTGAGTTACTTATATTTCTTAGACCATTAGACCCGCTGATGGGGGGAGGGTAGAGTTCTTGTCAAAATCATTAAGAAGAATGGTTCTGAACATGCCTCAAAGTAGAATTTTCAGTAAACAGGAATTACCTATAAAGAAAAATCAGGAAGCCAAAGTGTTTCTTTTTATGAACTTACATCCTGCCATAGAAACGCTGGATAGGAAATAAAGACTGATGTATTCCCAACTGTATTCTAAACTGGCACCTATTTATCAAGGAAAATCTGAGCAAAAGCTCAGACACAGTGAAGAGAAAGGAATAAAACATGAAAGGTTTGATTGTCCTAAGAAACCAAAGACAACCAATGCCTGCAATTAGACATGATTTGAAGGAAAAATGTACAAAGGAATCTCTACTCTGATTTTTGGGTTCCTTAGGCACTGCCTGTGCCGCTCATGTTTTGCAACACTTTCTTCAGACTTCTGCTCTAAAACAAAAATAATACGTGTGTTCACGAAAGTAGGCTCATAAAATGATACTCAATTTCCTCATTCTGTCTGTTGTGTGTTTCAGGGTTCTCTTCAGCTTTTCCACGTTTCGAGGACGGGATTTATACTTTGCTCTTCACTTTGGTTTAGTCTGACGAGAAGACACGCTGCAATCATCACTGTAACATTTTATCTTCCGACCTTCAAATAGAAAAGCAAAGCAGTCCTTTCTCACCGAGGACAGTTTTCGTGGTTTGCGGGGAAATGGCAGGTGCTCATCTCTGGCGGCTCCCGCAACATTTCTCAAAGCAGAACAGCCGCTAATCTCACCCTCCTTCTCCGGCCCTTTCCCATCAACTCTCAACTCCACTCAGTCCTTAAAACACGCACCCACCTCCTTCTCCACCTCGCATCCTCTCGCACACCCAGCACTGCACGCGCCAGGATGCCGGCTGCCACGGTAATGCTCTGCCCACTCGGCGGCCCCACCCAGGGCCGTCCCAGCCCCGCCCTAGAACCAATGGTTACGGCCCGCATTTCCAAGAAGCCCTTTTGATAGGCGGTGCGACCTGCCACTCTACGGGCGCGCCCCGCCTCCTCTCGCTCCGTGCTGGGGCTGGAGGGGCCGGAGCATCAGCAAGAGTAGCTGCTAGCAGCCGCGGCGGCGGCGCGTTGTTGCAGTTGCGCCATCTGTCAGGAGCGGAGCCGGCGGGGAGGGGGCTGCGGGAGAGGAGGAGGGGTCCCTGGAGCCGAAGGCCGCCGAGACCCGCCCGCTGGCCGGCCGCAGGAGCAGAGGCGAGGCTGCGCGCGGAGCCGGCGTCCTCCGCCGTCCGGCGCGCACGGAGGACTCCAGGGCGCACACAAAGCCGCCGCCCGCGCCAGGGAGGGACCCGGCAGCCGGGCCGGGGACACCGGCGCCGCCCCCTCGGCTTCCTCGGAAGGCCCGCGGCCCCCGGGCCCGCGTGGAGCTGCCGGAGCCGCCTGGCCGCGCCGGAGGAGGGCGGGGAGAGGACCATGTGCCTGGGCTCCGGAGCGGGGCACCGCGCAGGTAAGCGGCGGGGATGCGCGCGAGGCCGCGGGATGCTGCGGAGGCGCCGGGCCGCGGATGCCAGCGCCGGGCGACCACGCCGCGGGGCGCCGCGCTGCAGTCCCCGGTTTGCCGCCGCTCCGGGGCGCTCCGCGCTCGGGGTCTTCCCACGGCCGGGTCCCAGGACAGTTCCTAGGGGTGCGGCCACGGGCGGCGCATGGATGGGGGGCCCATTTCCTCTGTAATTGGCTTGGGCGAGAGACCGGCCCAGACTCGGCCCCCGCCCTCCTTTCGGGGCCCCCCGCGGGGACCGGAGCTCTGCGTGTGTGTGTTTGTGTGTGTTGTTTTAATGTCAGAGATGATGTAATCACTTAATAATTGATGCCCCGTGCTGCTTCCCTCCCCACCCAAACCCTGCCCCACTCCTCCACCTCTCGGCCTCCTCCCTTGGCGGCCGTCGCCTTCCCCAGCGCATCCTCCTGCCTATTTCTGGCACCTCCCTTGCACTTCCCCCATCCTCCCCTTCACTCTTCCTGTGCCACCACCCACCCACCGTTCCCCTTTCCCCTGGAGCCTTCCCTCCTCTTCCCATGTCCCCCACCCCTGTGCTCCTCGGGCTCCTTTCTCCTCCCTCCCTGTTCACTCGCTGGATTTCCTCTCCACTTCCCTAGATCGATGGCTGTTTTTGTTTGGTCTCCTACCCTCTCTTATCTCTGCGGCCACAGGCAGAGGGGACTGGGCCAGAAAGAGGCCACTGAGCTGGAGCCCCATTGGGGTTTGCTGGATTCACTGGGGAGAGGGATAATAAAATCACCCTTCTTGCCCCTCCTTCCTCTGATAAATCACAGAGACTCGCCGTGTGTGTGTGTGTGTGTGTGTGTGTGTGTGTGTGTGTGTGTGTGTGTGACACAAAGAGCCCTTTCAGTGCATAGAGAGGAGACACACAAAGTACCCAAGGATAGGCATGATGCTTCTTGTTTCTCTACCCTGGGGCTTCCTTTTCTTTCTAGTGAAGCAGTTGATCTCTCAGAGTCTTTCCTGCCACATTCACCAAATTAAAAAGAAAGAAAGGCCCCCTAGATGCGGGTGGCAGGTGCCGGCATTTTGCTGTGTGCACAGACCAGTAGTGTTGACTGGCAGCTGCAGTGTTTCTTACATTTTTAAGGGGAACATGATTCCAGCCGTCTTTATAGTTGGTCTACTTTTTTTAAGTAGCCTCTCCACGCCTCTTTTCCCTTGTCTTTTAGGGGACATTACGGAAAGCTGGGATAGGATAAATTGGTGTAAGATCAGGAGGATTTGGTTTCTGAATCAGAATTAAATTAGTGTTTGACAAGCATGAGGCAGCCTGGCTTGCTGCTTCTCTCAAGTCTAAAGCTTTAGCTTTCTGAAGTCCTTGGGTCTTCCCAAGGGTGCTGGTGTACCGTTTTATTGAAATAGGTACCTGAATATGGAACCTCAATAAGACAACATTGAGTTAACATTTGGTAGACCACTGGAGTTTGTGCCCTGCCCACCTCAAGATAATCTTCAGATACCCACATCCTTCCTCTCACCATCGGGGCAACTGCACCCTTTGTGCAGGCTTTCTCCCCAGTACCTGCCCCATGGGAAATGCTTTCAAGAGGAAGGGACTCAGACTTTTGGAGGAAGTGGTTTAACTATCAGAATCTTTGGGGCACTTAGCTATGAACGGAGGATATAGAATTCTGAACCACCAGGTATTTCTCTTAAAGTGGAAATGTTATGTCTTAAAGTACAAATCTGGGGATTACTGCTTGATTTTGTAAGCCAGTGACTAGTGCGTAATTGACACTGCCAAAGATTAGGTTGGTCCTATTGATTCCTAAAAGCATGGCTCCTAAGTAGCATGTAGCATATCTGTCTCAAGTTTATTCTTCAAGAAGTTTGTTAGAAAATAGTTGTTATGATGCATTATACATTTACTGCTGTGCTTTCTAAGGATGTCTGTCTTGGAACTTTTTACATTAGAAAGGTAGCGTTAATGAGAGTGCTGCAAAAACAAAGACTTGTTTGATACCAACTGAGAAAGGAAAGTCAGTTCACAGTAAACTTGTGCTCTATTGACCAAGTTCAAGAAACTTAATGATAAAGTCGAATGTGAACAAATGCACACTCTGCCTTCCTCTGGGTCTTGGAATTGCCAACCTCATCTGACTTGTTTGAAGTTCTTTTTAACTTTTGGGGCCCAGCGCAAAGGCCAACAGTTCTGCAGAGGCTGCTTCATCTTCTCTCTTCAAAACACATCATGCCTCCAGTTCAGTTTTCAGACTTCAGCAGCAGGCATTGTGTTTGTCATATTTTACTGTTAGTTAGGCCATCTATTGAAAAGGAATCTCATCATGTTTGTCTCCTTTCCTACCAAGTTTTACCTTTTAAAGATCCACATGTGTGAGTTGGGCCAACACCTGTTTTAATTAGACTAATGTTAGCAGCTGTGAAAAAAAAAGCCTAGAAACAAATAATGGCTCAAAAGCAATAGACATTTATTCCTGCTCATATAATAGTCCAAAGTAGATTGGCCCTGGTCCATAGCTCTCTTTTCTCCATACAGTGATTCTGGGTCCCACATACCTATTTTGCAACTTCGTAATTCCCTAGCCTTCCATTGTAGCCTATTTCGTTGACAGATAGGGTGAAAGAGAGAGTAGGAGTGCAACCGTATTTAAAATGTCTTATCCCGGAAAGAACAGGTATTGCTCCTACTTACAGTCTTTTGGTGAGGTCAAGTCATATTACCACATTTAATTGCACAGAAGCCTGAGAAATGTAGGTTAACCATAGGCCCTGGAAGAAAGAAAAAAAAGCATCAAAAAGAAATGTTTTTTTTTTTTTTTTTTTTTATGGTGAATAGCTTTGCCAAGCAATGCCACTTAGCAAGAAGCTTGTAGGCAGACAGGAATTAAATGGAAACTTAGAAAAAATGTCCATCATTGCTTTGGTTCTTTTGATTCTGTGAGTTCAAATATTTTCATTTTAAGCATGTTAAAAAAACAACAACAACAAACAAACCTGTGCTTTTTGTCATGTCTCAAGGGGCCACTTTTGACCCAGTAATCCCCTGCTGTAGTCATCTGATACTTCCTGTGTTGGCTTTGATGTGGTTCTTTTTTCCCAGAAGCACCTTTGTGGGGCTAGTTTTTTTTTTTTTTTTTTTTTAATCAGGTGATTCATTAAACTCCTAGAGTGTCTAGAAGGGTTCTTAGGAATTGCAGTACTACCTTCTTTTTAAACACAGGACAGACCGAAGGCCATGAAGCTTTCTAAGAGGAAGGCCAAAGGTCAGTCAGCCCAACTCTAAGGTCTCACCTGACCCCTCTACTAGCAGCTGTCTGACAGTGTCTTTGAATCCTGTGTATTCTTTAAAGGTTAAGTGAACTTCTGTCCTTCTAGGAGCAAGGAAAACTATGAAGGTTGTGTGTGGCCCCTGTTTTCCACATGCCAGTGCTGGAGCAATTCTGCCCATGCTAGCTGTCATAATTAATAATGTATTTTTTCCTATGAAAACTTCATTATATTCATCTGTTCAGCAGCTATCAGCCTACTTTTTTGTTTTGTACAAGGTATTGGAGAGATGGGCAGTGGGAGTGAATAATTCTGCTTTTCAGGAGCTTATAGGCTACCTAGAGGAGATTAAAATAATAAATAATAGCCAACAGTTATTGAACTTTTTACATGGGCTATGGTCTATTTAAGCTGTAGTCTTAACAATAAGGATATGAGGTGGTTTCACTCATTTTTCAGACAGGAAATTGAGTCGTTTCAGTTAATTGTAAAGTAACAAACCCAATGCCATATAGCACTAAGTGGGAGAGGCAGAATCAGGCCCAGTGATTTTGTCAGCAAAGCTCTTGTCTTAAGCCACTAGACAATATTTGGAATACTGCATAAGACGTAATGATGATATTAATGCCGGGTGCTATAAGGAAAGGATGACTACAGCATTTTGGAAATTGAGACTTCCGGTTGTTGAGAAACAAAGCTTTATGCCCCCAAATAAATCACCATGCTGAGCCTGTTACTCACCTGGGAAATAAAAAAATTCAAACAGGAAAGCAAAGCATGTTGATATTGGAAATAGTTTTACTGTTTGATTCTTCAAGCTGGGTCTTTTTGTAGTCCACTGGTAGGTTCTGTATTAGTTGGTGAATTGTCTACCTACTTATTCATTCACTGTATTTCCATTTGCCAGACATTGAACTAGATGTTTGGTGGCAAAAGAAGAGAGTGATCTTGCCCCAAAGAACTTACCTGCTAGCTCAGCAGAAAAGTGAGGCAGTCTGTTGTAAATGCTGTAATTCTAGGCCTCCACACAGGTGCAAGAGAACGTTCAGAGGCCAGGGATATGGCTCAGTGGAATAAGCGCTTCCCTGGCAAGCGCAAGGGCCTGAGTTCAATCCCTGGTTCTGCAAAAAAAAAAAAAAAAAAAAAAAAAAAGAACGTACAGAAGGGAGCATGAACTCAGCAAAGGGGTGGGAAAGTGGGACAGCCAGGCAGAGAAGGCTAGAGGAGGAGGTGTCTGAGAGTAGCAGTTGGTTAGCTGAGTGTGATGGGAAGGCCCTGGCCTGAAAAGAGCAGCCCAGAGGGTGATCATACAGACCGTTGGGGACAATGCAATTAGTTCAAGCCCACATAGGGTGATGGAAGAGAAATGGACACAAGGAAGAAGCCAGATCAGAGGAGAAATTGAGATTCCTGTAGGTACTATATCCTAAGTGCTGTTTAAAATTTGTAAGTGGAGATGATGTGGCTTTGACCTGATTTGTATTTTATAAAGGTCTGCTGGCCACAGTGTGGGTTTTTGGCCAGAGGCAGGCAAGTTAGTTACTTGAGGCAGGCCAAGTAGTTACTAGATGCAGAGAATGTAGTTACTGGAAACTCAGATGAGCAATAGATGAGGATCTGAGTGGAAGTGGAAATGGGGGGAGGAGAGGTGTAGAGGTGGACAGAGAAGAGAGATTTTTGGGAAACAAGGCAAAGAGAGGCAAGGAGACTAGCAGTGCAGTCAGACCTGCAGGGCCAGTTTGTGCAGAGGTGTGACTTTGGGCCTCCAAGCGGAGGTGTCTCCTAGGCAGTTGAATAGACAGTTCTGGAATGAGGGAAGAGGACTAAGACTCAAATACAAACTTATCAGCAGCAGGTTAGAGAATACCTGAGCCTTAGATGTGAAAGGCTGTCCAGAGAGAGTATGTGATGTAGTAAGAACAGACTGGGCCAAGGGTGGAGAGCCCAGAAACAGAGGAGGGACAGCTCTGAGCTCTGAGCCAGAGATGTACAGGGTATTAGTTAGCAGCCAGGGCTGCAGAGCAAGAAGATTCAGAATGACAAGTGCAGTTGGATTTAGCACCAAAGATTTCCTGAGTCTGGCCAGAACAATGTCAGGGGCTAGAGAGGTAGAAGTCTAAACTGCTGCTGCTCCTCAGAACAGGGTTAGAAGCATGTAGCCAAACCTGCAAAAAGTACAACCATGAGCGTCTCTCTTATAGTTGTTCAAAGGCTTAGGTCATAGAAACCCTTGAGAAGCCTGGAGTCTCAGATCATGTAGTCTAACAAGTTTATTTTACTTGTGAGCAAAAATCTGATCTTGAGTCTGGCCAGAACAGTGACTTGTCCATGGTGACTTGTCAGGCTTATAGGCTTTCACCTCAGGAGAGAAGTGGTGAGCCTGAGAGCATGGGCATGTTGACTCCTTCCAGCTGTATGACTGGGCCAACTTGTCTAATCTCTGGCCACCTCCTTTTCTTCATGTTTAACATGAAGGTAATAGTTCTTCATAGAGTAGGAATGACTGCAAGGATTCAGTGAGTTGACAAATATGACACTCAGAACAGTACTTTACACAAGGGGAAGCTATGTAAATGTTTGTTGCTGTTGTTAATACATATGTCTGCACATATACAGACATGTGCGCGTGCGCACACACACACGTCCTTTAAGGAAGGGAGGGTTAAAATACAGGCACATGAAGAAATTTTGAATAGGGCCTGGTAGTGCAGGCCTGTCATTCCCACACTCTGGGAGGTGGAAACATGATTGCCAAGCTCAAGCCCAACGTGGGCAGTTCAGTGACTTTGCAAGACCTTGTCTCAAAATAAAAAAGATACAGTTCAGTGAGAAGACCCTGGGCTTAGTCCCCAGTGCTATAAAAGAGAAGGATGGGGGCGGGGGAGGAAGAAAGAGAAAAGAGAAAGAAATTTTGAATGTTTTAGAAAAAGATATGGATGATTGTCACTTCTACACCAAGCACTGGGGCCGGGGAGATGGCTCAGTGGAATAAGTGCTTCCCTGGCAAGCGTAAGGGTCTGAGTTCAATACCAGGTTTCACAAAAAAAAAAAAAGAGAGAGAGAGAGAAAAACACACCAAGCACTGTCAGGAAAGGTAGGGAATTCCTTTATGTGGTATGATTGAAAACAATATTTTTAAGCAAGGTTTGTAAGATATTTGGAGTCTCCTTTATTCTTAAAAATAGAAACATGAACACATTCTAATTCACCCTTATAAATGGTCTCTTTGTTTTAGTCAGACGAATTTTAACCTATTTGCAATTAAGTCCCTTGAGTTTGACTTCAAAATGTAGCTTGACTTTCTAAAAGTAAAATGAATACAGAGTAAGAGAAAAACATGGGCCTTGACTGTCATGCACCTGATTCCTGGGGGGAAAAAGTGACTTAGAAGAAAATAATCACTTTTTTGAGTGTTTCCAGTTGAGCAAATCAAATTTTTAGCTACTAAAACAGATAAGTAGCCCAAACAGTACTATCCAGATGGACTTGGGTGATGTGCAGTAGAGACAATTTAGGAATAAGTGGCACTCTGGACTTGATTAAAATGCACCAATCCTGGAAGGGTATAAATTGAACTGGATTTATGGTCTAATAAAAACGTGGGAGCAAAAGATAATGCTTACTGACTCATGAAACTTGAACAGTGTTCCTAAGACTGAGCTGTAGTATTCAGATGAGAGCCCAGTCCCCTTTGCTCAGCCCATGTCCAGATGGGCTGCCCTCCCCTCACTCTGCAGAGCCCCTCACCATCTTAGGAAGCAGAGTACCGCACATTCTGTGCTTGTAGCCCATCACACAGCACCTTGTTGACTCGGACAGATGTGTATTGAGCACCTATAACCATAAACTTCAGGAGGAAACAAAATGCAGTGTGGAAAGCTCTCAGACTATTGCTTATTTCCATTCAGAAAGCTTTTTATGAGGTAGTGGAGCTCCTTGTTTCCCCATCTTTGATGATATAAGAAGCACACAGCAGACCACAGCTACTTGCCCCTCCCTGAATACACTGAGCAAATAATAACACCTACCTTCAGTTGAACCCTACAGGCTTGTATTCAGTGCTCTATAGACAGTAATTTACTTCATCATAACAATGCTCCGTGGCACACAGTATTATTATCTCCATTAATCCAGTGGGGAGACTGAGGCTCGGAGGTGCAGAGTGACTTGTCCATTGTCACACAGTTAACAGCTAGTGAGGCCTGGCCTGTGTGACTCCTGAACTCGCACTTGCTTCAGTGCCACAGCTGTAGTGCCTTATCCCTGCCTTTTGCCTCTGCTTTGCACGTCCTTTTGTTGGGTCATAGAAAGGCACCTTTACCCCGCCATGGAAAGCTCCCCAGTGAGGACTCCCGCTGCAGACTCAGCTCCTCCCTTCATTCCTTCTGTGGGCTCCCATACCCCTGGTCTACTCCTCATTGTCACCCTGTCATAGCCTGACTGGCTTATGAAGCAAGAGAAGTCCCTTTGGAGAGGGTTGGTCCTGGCCTTCTGCCCGACTTGTGAGCCATTTGGAAGTCAGGGGCTTGAAGCAAGCTCAGGAGTCCAGCTGTAGTGGTGGGAGCAGGTGGTAAATGGTAGAACGCACCAGCCAGCCAGAGGGGGCCAAGCCTCTATCACGGGAACACTTTTACACTTTAAAGGTGTCTAAGTATTTAAAGGTGCTTGTGGGATTTTTATCTCAATTCAAACTTTTTCATTTTCTTCAGAGCTCCCAGCTTTGTGGTATCTAAAAATAGATTTTTTTTCAGGAGTTGTATAAGGATTCCATCTGCCTCAAATTGAAAAGTAGGACTTCAATGAAAAATTAAAAATGAGCCAGATCTCTTTTCCCACAAGAAAGTCCAGGGAACTTTTCCCAAGCCTCTTTTAACCCCAGAGAAAGTTACAAATCTGTATTTCTGTGAAATCTTGCCCAGTTTAAATTCTACTTAAAAGTCAAATAACACCAAGTTCCTTCATTTCCATTCAAGTAGTCTATTCATAAACAATTTTAAATATTGTCACTTTTACAATTTGCTTTGTTTCAATTTTAATTTTATTATTTCAATCTAGAAATGTGACATTTATATACACGTATATATATTTATATATCTCATATATATATATATATTTGTTTTTAAAAGTAGTGATTTCTGTTAATGATTTCTCTGGTTACTCTCAGAATTTGGATGACATCATTTTATTCTCTAGTTTGTTTTCTAACCTAGAATTACTACATAGTATCTCATTGTTTTTGCAGGTAAAACTCTAGGGCTGAGTTATCAATGAACTGTTTTTTTTTTTTTGTATTTTTTTAGGGAAGGGTCTACAGGGTTTTCAGCGTCTCACTACTAGATCACACTCATAATGATCAGCCTGTTTACAGCCTTATAAGAGCTGGGATTACAGGTGTGCGCCACCACTCCCAGTCTCAATTGCCTCCTCTGTGCAGGCCCGGGGATCGAACCCCTGGCCCCTGTACCTGCTTGCAGGTGCTTTAATCTGCTGAGCTATTTGGCCAGCCCTAAATACTACTACTACTACTACTAATTATTATTAGTAGTATTTAATTATTAGCCTGACTGACTTGTGAAGCAGTGGAAGTCCCCTCAGGGAGAGGGGTTGGTCCTGGCCTTCTGCCTGACTTGTGAGCCATTTGGAAGTCGGGGGCTTAAAGCAAGCTCAGGAGTCTAGCTGTAGTGGTGGGAGCAGGTGGTAAATGGTAGAATGCACCAGCCAGCCAGAGGGGGCCAAGCCCCCTTATTATTATTCTTGTTATTCAGATAAAAATAATAAAATAATTATTATTAGTAGTATTAGTTGGTACTGGGGATCAAACTCATGACCTTACACTTGCCAGGCAGGTGCTTATGCCACTGAGCTATCTCCCTAGCCCTAATGAACTGTTAATATTCTGTCTTTCTATGTCTTTATCATTGTGTCCTCCTTTAAAATTTCATTGTGTGGTTGTCCTGTGTGCACCTTTGCCTTATCCTTATCCTTTTGGTGTCCTCTTTTTTTTTATTAGCACACTTGCAGTACATAATGTTCACACTCCCTGTGTGCTGTTGGTACTTCTGTACAACACAGCTCCACTCCTTTTTTATTCCTTTTCTCTTCCCTCCCCAACCTCCACTTCTCAATCCCCCTCCCATTTGATTTCTTCTTAATTTTTTTTTTTATTTTTGGCGGAACTGGGGATTGAACTCAGGCCCTTGCTCTTGGCAGGCAAGTGCTTATTCTACTGAGCTTTTTTTTGGCGGAACTGGGGATTGAACTCAGATCCTTGCACTTGCCAGGGAAGTGCTTATTCTATTGAGCTATCTCCCTCCCCCCCATTTGAGAAAAATCTAGTAGTTCCCTACTTCCTAATGCCCATCTTCCGCTCTGCTCTTTATAATTTGTATTCAGATAAGAAATACCATGTGACATTTCAACTTGTGTGTCCAATCTACTCCCTCCAACATTTTCCCACAGATGACTCAAGTTGATCTTTACAGCAGAGTAGTACTCTGATGTGTGTAAGTGCATTTTCTTTATCCATTCATCTGTTGATGGATATTTACACTGCTCCCAAGGTTTAGTATTAATGAATTGTGTTGCTGTAGAAGTGGGTATGCATGTATCGTTGCAATGTGATGTCTCTTTACTCTTTTGGGAAGGTTCCTAGAAAGAAAATAGCTGGGTCAAATGGAATTTCTTTCTTTTCTTTTTTTTTTTTTTTTTTTGTGGCAGAACCAGGGATTGAAGTCAGGCCCTTGCACTTGCCAGGGAAGTGCTTATTCCACTGAGCCATGTCCCCGGCCCTGGAATTTCTAGTTTT
>NW_004524666.1:11405991-11406953 GCF_000260255.1 Octodon degus | reverse complement strand
ATGTCATCTGTTTTAAAGATCTGCTGCCTTTGACCTCCTTCCGCTCTGGGTACCACCCACTCCTCTGCTGCCCTCTCCTGCAGTTCTTCAGGAGATGCTTGTCCACGCCATGTGTCTTCATGCAGTGTTTGTTAGCAGTCAGAGCCCTTCCAGTCAGTCTCCCACCAGCATTTGATACGGAATCACCAGTTGGCCACACCCTGGTCTTCTAAGTCCTCAGCATTTTCCCTCTCTTAGAAACAAATGCGCGCGTGTATCTTGCAGATTTCTACAAAACAGCAAGCCCCATTTATGTCAGCCCTGCTTTAACAGAATGTATAGTGTGTTACTCTGCTTTGTGTACCTGGTATATTTGGATGTTTTTATTGTATGATAATAAAAACTTCTTTTATGATCCTAAATAAACCCCGATGGCTGAGCAGATATCATATAGTTTTCTATTAACATAAAGAAAACTGAGATGAAAAGAACTTGGGTTCTTTTTTTTAGGGAAGGATCTACAGGGTGTTCAGGGTCTCACTACTAGATCAGACTCTGATTGGCCTGTTTACAGCCTCCCAAGAGCTGGGATGACAGGTGCGTGCCACTACACCCAGTCTCAATTGCTGTCTCAGGGCGCCCCGGGAGTGGGCCCAGCATGGGGATTGAAGCCCGGGCCATGCAAACTGCTTGCAGGTGGTTTGATCTGCTGAGCTATATGGCAGGCCCTTAAGGCCTTAGGATATACATGGAGCATTTTACAAAAATAAGCTAATTGTTTTAAATAGCATTTTGTACAAATGCTGGCATTCTAACTCCTCTTGAAGAAAGGGAGGGTCTGACAAAACTGCACTTGAACTTGTGGTGATAGCGGACCACGCAGTGTTGTGACTGCCCTTCAGGGCAGAAGCTGGGCTCCTCAGCTCACCCCAGCCTCACCACACTGGCTTTACTTGTTTTGGTTACTCACCTGGCTCTTGTGG
>NW_004524666.1:11397421-11405891 GCF_000260255.1 Octodon degus | reverse complement strand
ATTGAACCGCTGTCCCTGTGTTTTGCTAAGCTTGTTCTAAGTAGGCGCTTTAGACCACTGAGCCATCTCTCCAGCTCCTCCCTACTGATTTCCATAGTGATTATACTAGTTGACATTTCTATCATCAATGCAGAAGTCTTCCTTTTCCCCTGTAGCTCCATTAGCCCTTGTTAGTATAGTATTTGATTTCTCGATGACAGTCATTCTTTCTGGGTTAAGATGGAATCTCAGTGGTCAGCAATGTTGAATGTTTTTTCATATATTTATTGAGCTTTTGTACTGCTTCCATAAGATATCTATTCATTTTACTCATTTTTAATTGCGCCTTTTATTGTGTGGGCTATAATTTTTTTGAGTTCTTTATATATTCTAGTACTAGTTCTCTGTCTGCAGAATTATTGACAGAACTTTTTCCCCATACTATAGGATGTCTTTTCACTCAGTTCTCCCACCACCTGTAGAGAAGCTTTTCAGTTTGATATGATCCCATTTGTTGGTTCTTGGTACTATTTCCTATGCAACCAGTGTTCTGTTCAGAAAGCCCATGCCTATGCCTATGACCTCAGAAGTTTTCCCTATTTTATCTTCCAGCAGGTTGTTTCTGTGTTAACATGTAGTTCTTTGTTCTATTTTGATTTAGTTTAGGACATGGTGAGATATGGGTCTAGATTCAGTCAGTCTTTGTGTGGGCAGTCGATTTCCCCAACACCATTTATTTAAGAGGCTGTCCTTGCCACAGTATGTTTTAGGCCCCTTTGTCAAAGATCAAATAGTTGAATGTGCTTGGAGTTACTTCTACATTTTCCTTTCTGGTCCATTTATACCTGTTTTTGTGCAGTACCATGCTGTTTTTCTCATTGCAACTTTGTAATATACAACTTTAAATCTGGGGTTTTGTTCTCTTGATGTGTTATATCCCTCAGGCTCTTTAGTAGCTTACAAATAACAATTATTTCCCTCCCATACTTTCTAGTTGAATGAGCTGTTGATTCAAAATGGAGGTGCCAGCCGATGTGGATCCTGTTTTTTTGTTTTCTTTTGTTTTTGTCTTGCCTTTACTCTTTACTAACAAGCTGAACAGCAACTGAAAGGCCAGATGCCTGAGTCTGGCCTTTTGACTACCACAGAGCGCACATTGTTCTCATTCATACCTGGGCTACCTCATTAACCACGACACTAGCTTGCATAGCAGGAGTTCCACCCACTGTCCCATTAGTATGGGACACTGACTTTGTTCTGGGTTTTTTTTTTTTTTTTATTGTTTTCCTTTTCTGGAGTCACCTAATCCTTTCTTTTCCTTAACATTCTGTCTACTGATCAGGACCCAGCTAGAATTCTAGTCGATTTCTTCCCTTGCATGAAAAATTTGTATCTCTTCCTTCCTTCCTTCCTTCCTAATGAATGGTGTCTTCCATTGTTGCTTAAATCTTGATATAAGAAATCCAAAGTTTAGAGCGATTTAGAGGTTGCCCAAGTTCATACTTCATTTAGCTAAGACTAGACTCCAGATCTCCTGCAAAACCTTTCATGGCTTGCTGTTTTTTTCTGTCCACGTGAGTGGTGCAAGGTCTCTCACAAGGTGCTCAGCTGATGTTTGTTTAGGCAGGCCCTGGGCTATCCGGTTGGTTTAGGCATAGGCCTCTGGGGTTTTAGGCTGTCATCCTTTTGGATCTTGAGCTTCTTCTGTATTTTCTGGTGGCAATATGGTTTATTTCCTACTAATTCGATGTGGCTTAGTGTTGGTAACTGTTCTAGACCATTTGAAGAAGCACTGTTGTTTGTTTGTTTGTTTGTTTATTTATTTATTTATTTATTTATTTATCGGAACAGGGGATTGAACTCAGGCCCTTGCACTTGCCAGGGAAGTGCTTATTCTATTGAGCCGTCTTCCCAGCCCCGAGGAACCACTGTTGTTATCTTGAGCTTTTTGTTAAAAATTTATGATGGTCATAGAAGGAGCTATTTCTTTGCCCTCAGCCACTGAGTTTTTACTAACACATTTTTTACCAAAAAGGGGGGGGGGCAGTTGTCAGTAGAACAGAGTGATAGGGAAGACCAGGAAGAGAATGCAAAAGTTTCAAAATCTGGAGAGCGGAAGTATACAGTAGTGAATGGAAGAAAAGGCCAGCGGAGCAGGCTACTTCCATTGTGCCCCAAAGTCTGAAAGGCAGAGAAAACAAGTATTCCCTTATTGTGCCTCCCCATCTTAGGCCTCTCAAGGCAGCACTCAGTGGGGTCCTTCAGCCACGTGGAATGCACCGTGGCTGGGGGAGTGCCTTCCTCTCCACATATTAATGTTTTTTTGTGGCATCGTTTGAAGAATCTCCTTAGCAGAGAGGAGGGTTCTATGCCAAACTCAAGGTCCTACAGAGGAAGATGGGACACGGCAGTTCAGCTTCAGCCTCTCTATCTTTCAGAAGAATGATAGGAAGTAAGTTTTGTAAAATGTTCTCCATGGTTGGGTGAGGAACTACTTCAGGTCATTTCTGTAAGGAGCTACAACAGCACAACAGGGAGCATTTATCAAGAATTCATTAGGAGTCTTCTCAGCTACCTGTGAACAGCACCTTGGGATTCCTCATTAATGACTTCCCCTGCCTGGCCTCACCTGGATGCCTGGGAGGAAGAGCAGTGGAGCACTTCTGTGGATGTAGGCCAGCAGCCACAGTGAAAAGAGAAGAGTGCCTGATGTTTCACTGTTGTGTGAAATGCTATTATGAGCTTAGGGAATCAGTGATGAGGTGTTTTTCCTTGATTAACCATGTACTGCCTAAGATTTAAACCCTTTTCTGCGCCTCCCCACCAACACAACCACTATGTTAAACGTAGAAACCACACACACTACTCTGACAAAGTGTACTCTCCCCTCCAGTGCATTTCCCAGTCTGTCATGAGCAGCTACTTTTGTGCATATCATTGTTAGTCTTGTCCATTTTTATTAGCAAGCTTGTAGAAGGCTATGAAACACTACACTGAACTGTGTACTTACTAATCCTTGCTGATCGTGATGCCAAGCTTCCAAATTAGGAGGTCTTGCATGTATTTCCAGTGGAACTTCTGGAATGAGATACATCTTGAGAAAACTTTGTGTGTGTATTATCTTCTGGTCACTGACCAACATACCTGACACACAATTTAAAGGAGAAAAGATTTGTTCTGGCTCATGGTTTCAGAGGTGTCAGTCTGTGTTGGCTGGTTCGAAGCCAGAAATGTAATAGCAGAAAGGTATAGTGAGCAGGAAGCAGAGAGCAGGGGAGAAGCCAGCGAGGCAGAAGCCAGGAACAAGGTTACATCCTCTTAGGCCATGCTCCAGTGACCCATCTCCCCCAGCCAGACCCGCCTCCTAACGTAGCACATTCAGTGTGAGCTCAATATGAATTAACCAGCTGCTGAATGTAGTGCTTCTGTGATCCTCTTACCTTTCAAAGCCTCACTTCTGAATACATAAGACTTTTGAGAGAAAGGTTTGATCCAGACAGTAGTGTGCTATCTTAGGTCTTCTGTGTTAGTAGACTTACAGTCATGATTTAGATTTCAGATTTTGGTTGTATGTAATGTTTTAGATTCCACCTTTTGTGAAATTCCAGGGATGTTACTTTCTAATCCTTCCTGAAAATTATGGTGAAAGAATAGAGAATGTGCTGCACCTCACCTGTTTTTCATGTAAGTGTAGTTGATTCACAATTTCCCCACAATTGTAGTTATTCACAATCTTGGAGTAACTATTTAACGTATTTGCGGTTTCAGATGCCAAGGGTTAAAGGCACTGTTCTTAGAAGCTGAGAATATGAAGAGAAATGAGGAAAGAATCTGTATAAAGACTGGTGGAATGAATAGCTGACTGACGGGGTCGGGAAGATGGCTCAGTAGAATAAGTGCTTCCCTGGCAAGCGCAAGGGCCTGAGTTCAGTCCCCGGTTCCGCAAAAAAAAAAAAAAAAAAAAAGCTGACTGAGATTTTTCTAAGAGAATGACATCAGATGAAAGGAGAAATCAAGTTTCATAGGGTTGCTAGCTAAGGGTAGCAAGGGGTCTAAGGTCTCAGGTGAACATAGCAGGTATGGAGAGGAAGAAAATCAAGAGGGCCTTGACCAGGGAAGTGGAGAGTTCTAGACTGACATAGGTACAAGAATGGCTTCTTGAGTAATGGACCTCCTTCCTCAAAATACCTGTAGAGATTAAATTAGAATACCTGTAAGAAACTACATGTGAAGAATTCAAGAACACAAAACCATAGGTCCTTTTTGCTCTTGATATATATACATGCACACATATATGTATATCTGTTTGCATGTTGCCATTTTTGTTTTTGTTTTTATTTTATTTTATTTTTATTTTTTTGTGATACCAGGGATTGAATTCAGGACCCTGAGCTTGCCAGGCAAGTGTTTATTCTACTAAGCTCTATCTCCCCAGCCCTCTGTTTTTATTTTTAATCTTGGGTGAGTGTTCTAGACCTCAGGGACATTGCATCATGAGCAGCTGGTTTGCAGATAATAAAATTTTAACTGGTAGTCAATTAATTTTCTCTTCCTCCTATCCTTCTTACACTGGGAGTCTTCCCATTGAGGCTAAGGATTCTGTTACTTTGGGGAAAAGACAGAGTGTGGACAAGGACAAAGAGGACATTGTTCAGCTCTTACTGTCCACAACGGGCCCTTCAGACATGTTTCAGAGTTAGCCTGGACCTTCATTTAAGAGGCTGGCTTTGTTAGAAGAATAAGGATTTGTGAATTCCAAGGAGCCAGATCTTAGTACGTACTATGTCATGTTGGGAGGAGGCTGTCTCATAGCTTCCTTCTCTTTATCCAGGAAGGAGAGACTCTCTTCCTGGGTTGGTGGGAGGAGTCTAGAGTAATGAAATGGATGGGTCATTCAGATCCAATGCTCATTCTCCTGCAAGCAGAGAGGACTTGTACCCTGCAAGCTGTCGGGAACTCTGGAAGAAACCTCTCTTCAGTAGGCCCTGATGTGAATGGAACGTGTTTAGGCTGACCCAGGCTCTGAGGTGAGCTCTTCTCAAGGTTCTCCAGTCTTTCCTGTGGTATAAGGGAAATCTCCACAGTCTTGCTTTCCCCCATGGGTTGGTGCAGAGGTTCTATGGAGCTGAGGTTCAGAATAGAAGGAAGCCTGCCAGTCTTACCCGAGAATGGCTGGGATGTAACCGTAGATACCTCTGAGCCCCAGTGAGGTAGTGACCAGTTGCGTGAGCAGAGCCAGCTTGTAGATCCCATTGGACAATTGAGGAATGAAATATCTTTCACATAGACTTTAGAATTAAGTATGTATTTCATGCCTGCCCCACTGCATTTGGGCTATAATTTGAATTTTTTTAAAAAAGGCAAATTTACTTACAGTCATAGAGAACCCATTTTTCCTTTGAGTAAGTCATGGCTAATTATTCCTGTCTTAGGCTTAACTGGGGCAAGAAGTGGGTACCTACCTTTGTCCTCTCAAGGGGCCAAACTGTCCGCCTGAAGTTTTAGCATGTGGTGAAGACATAGACATCACAGTGATGCTCTGGGGGAAGAGACTTAGTTGCTTTGAGGCCTCAGATCAGTGGAAAATATTAGAACTTCCGACCTTTCGAGGGGGAATTTACTGTGGTAATGGAGATCGGGGGAGAATTTTTATTGTGTGAGATTCTTTGCTTTTATATAGTATTTTAAAGGAAACAGGTTGAAAACTAGAAATTATTTCCCTAAACACATGAGAAGATGGTCTTCATTTTTATTCAATTCCCATGTACTAAATAAAGCATCAGTTATGAAGGAATTCATTTCAAAGTATAATTCTTAAGTACTTACCGGAACAGTCAAATGAGGGGGAAACTTTTAAATTACATTTCATCTCTTAACATTCCTACAAGGACGATGCTACACTTAAGGAACATTTTTTTAAGTGCTAAAAAGCTCCTATTCCTTGAAATACCTAGTAATTTTGGAAAGGAAGTCTTCAGGGCTACTTTAACAGTGCACCTCGATGGGGAGCACGGAAAGAGCTTTCTGTTGGGATGCTGCTTCTGTATTTTCCTACCTGAAAATTACTGTTACACTGAGGAAGAATCTCAGAATACATCTCATATTTTACCTTGACTATCAGGGGGAGCCAAGACAGATAGTGATGGGAATCATAATTTTTTATTTTTTAATGTATTTGGTACAGGGTCTCACTACACAGCTCGTAGTGATCCTCCTGTTTTCAGCCTCCTCAGCGCTGGGATTACAGGCACGAGCCACCACGGCAGGTCTTATTGGCCAGCTCGGTGTGCCCAAGGGTGGGCCCAGCATGGCTTGTGGTGCTAGGGATCGCTTAGTCTGCTGAGCTTCCTCACTGGCCCTTTTGGGAATCATAATTTCAAATCAAGGAATCACCACACAAATAACATTATAGACTTTTTTTAAAACACTGCTTTATTGACTGGCAGTTTTTATGATCTGGACCCCTGAGCTATTCCAAATCTATTTAAAAGCAAAATTTCTAAAATTTAAAAGCAATCTGTACACATTAAAGTCTTTCCTGTCAGGTGTCTGAGCAGGAGCAGGAGCATAGGCAGCCGTTGCTTTTGCCGCCTGTTCCCTCAGTGTAGTCAGCGTTTGAGCCATGTCTCCACAACTGTGTCACTGATGTTTTTATAAAGAATGAGTTGTTTTCAGTTTTCTCATAAAGTTGGCCTGCAATCCCTTCAGAGTTGTGTTTATAGTTTATATCTGAAATAAATATCTCCAATTGGCATTTATGTGTGTATCACAATCTTTCTCATTGAGAAAATAGCTCTTTCCGCAGATGCAAAGTCCCTGGTACACTGAGTGCAAATTTTGCAAAATGGAGGCTCTTACCAAGTGATTTTTTTTATACTGAAATATATAAATATTTTTGCTCATATATTTTCACAAGTTTTTTTTCCCTCATTCTGAATTCTTGTCAACAAATGTTTTTACCAGGCAAAACTTCTCAAGAGTGAAGTGTAGTGGCACATGCCTATGATCCCAACAATGGCAGGCTGAGGCAGGAGGATTCCCATGAGTTTGAGGCCAGGCTGCACTATATAGTAAGACCTTCTCTCAAAAAAAACAAACCAAAACAAAGCAAAATTCTTAAGAAAATAAGATGCTTTATGGTCATTTTTAATTTTTGTCCAGCTTAGAAACAAAACCAATTTTGGTTTCATTTCATTTTGATATAGAACATAAATGTAAAAACCATGTGACCCATCAAAAGATTGCCACAAGTCAAGATATTGCAGACCGTAATTTCAGAATCGAATATTGGACACAGTTCAGAGTCTTATCATTTAATGTGTTCAGTTCCCTCTCTGCTTTCATTAGGATAAATTTCAACATCTCCTGTTCACAAGCCTTATTTTCAGTAACTGCAGTTGGCTACAGGCTTCAAATGCTAAAGTATTTTGATACTGAATTCACTGCTTTGATCAAAGATTTCCTACTGGTTTGGAACAGATGCTGTCAGACTTCAGAGGCTTCTGCCATGAGCAGCACTCCTAGGTTGGGGTCGAGGATGGTTTTCAAACACTCTCCTACCAGACAGTGATGACCTCTGGCACAAGGGAAGGCACTCGTGGCTTTATTGAAATGTGTTTTATGTTCCACTTTGGCTTTGTCAAGAAATTTTCTTCCTTTTTCTCTTTTTTTCTGTATTTTAGGAAAGGGTCTTCAGGGTGTTCAGGGTCTCACTACTAGATCAGACTTGTAGTGATCACCCTGTTTACAGCATCCCAAGAGCTGAGATTACAGGTGCGCGCCACCATGCCCAGTCTCCATTGCCATCTCAGCGTGCCCTGGGGGCGGGGCTGGCACAGCAGGACCAGGGATCAAACCCCTGCTTGCTGTCACAGAAATTTTCTAGTTCAGTTTTTCTAACTGGTTATATATGAAACAAAATTTGTCAATTTCTACATCTCGTCTGTTACATTTGGTGGGATACAACCACTTGTTTGAATGCAGTTATGAATTATTCCTGTGCCATCCCAAATTCTAAGTAACTTTCTGCTTCATAGGTTTCTTGAAAAGTAAGAACATGATGGCTGGTGAGATAGCTCAGCAGACTAAGCGCCTGTGTAGGCAAGTGCAGGGACCAGGATTTGATCTCCGGTACTGCATGCTGGGCCGGCCCCGCCTCCTGGGCACACTGAACCAGCCAGCAAGGCTATGCAGGCATGGTGGTACACACTGGTAATCCCAGCTGAAAACAGAAGGATCACTATGAATCCAAGCTGCGTAGTGAGACCCACTATCAAATACATAAATTAAAGAAAGTAAGAATATGATTTGTAGCATCTCCAAATTTGGATTCATGTCCTCACTGTTTTTGTAAGAACAAATCATTTCACCTCCTGCATTGATCTTACAGTTTACAGAATCATTTACAATGAGAAGTGTTTCTCCTCTGACAGAATGTACTTCCCCCCAGTTTTATTTTGATTCCTTGAAATAATTGGAGGAAATGTCATTA
>NW_004524666.1:11358538-11392686 GCF_000260255.1 Octodon degus | reverse complement strand
AAAAAAGGAGAGAGAGAGTACTTCATCGTCTGTAACAATGGCAGCATTAGAGATTAGAGGCTATATTTTGCCCCTTAATTGGATGAACCCTGGAGTCCATAGTGCTAGGTCCATTATTCTTGTTTGGGATCCTTGCCTTTCTGGTTGCCTACAACAGAAGCTCTGAGTGCTGCCCACCGTGGTGCGAAAGGTGAGACTGCAGGCAGTGTTAACATTTCTATGGGCAGGAAGGCCTGGCCAGAAGGGAAAAGCTCCAGCATAATGTGGGTTTCATGTCTCATAAATTTTAAATCAGCATCTATTACATTTTGAAGGAGCCAAAGAGAGTGTTTTATATAAAATAAGTGAGATTGAGCACGTATAGCACTGGCTAGGTCCTGTGCCACCCTTCCTGTGCCAGAGACAGGAGTGTGTTCCCCACCCTGTTACTGTAATGTGCTCTGTCAGAGCACATTCTTTCTCCTTGGTGAGATGTGCTGAAGATGCCCCTGAGGTGGCACCATCCTTAACCTTTTCAGAAGATTTGGACATCCAGAAAAATGAGTTAGTTTGAAGCCAGAATGAATGGCTAGAGGAAAATAACCTTTTTCTGGGGAAATGGGGTGCAGAAATACCCCACAACAAAGGGCCTTGTCTGAATTGGTCTTCTCCCTGCCGCTGGCCCAGCTGTTGAGCACACAGGGGATCGTAGTGACTCGAGCAGGGACGGTCCACACACTGCGTGTCTGTCTGCAGCTGTGCAGGCCTGGGGAGACCACTGTGAAAGTGGCCTGTTCCTGGGCTCCAGGCAGGGAGCCAGGGCCACCCCTGTGCAAGAGAGCATTGAGGAGCCTCTCTGTATACTCTGTATGTGTCTCAGCTTTCTTTGGAATTATAGCAGAGTCTGGCCCTGCCTGGTGTTTTTTGTGCTCTGGATCCTAAGTTAAGAATAACTGAAGGAACACTTGTCCCTGTTGATGGTCTTGGTGGGGAAGCTGCTGTCCAGGGGTTATTTTATCTTTAGTCGTGACTGACATCCCACGACGCACAGTTCTGAGGTCCCCACTTCAGCTATGACTGAACAGAGTGATGGTCGCTGGAGCAGAAAGAAGCCCCTCAGACGTAACTGTGTGCAGATGTGTTGCGTGTCCAGGTCTGCACAGCTGCTTTTTGTGGCAGGTCAATGAATAGTTTACATCTTTGACAAGTAGCAAAAAGGGTTGACTTTGGGACAGAGAAGATACTGTGACAAAAGAAAGGCATACCTTAGTTTTATCTCAAGCTCCCATTTTAAAAATAAACAAAAACCCAAGTGATGATTTAGTTCTTGGTTTCCTTATGAGCCTTAAGTCTATGACATCAAGTATTAAATATGGTCATGACTCTCATGTAATGCATTTCAGTTTCTTAAATACAGTTTTTGAATAACAAGAGTCATTGATTAATATTAAAATGGTAGCGACCTCTCCACATTGGGTCTGTTTCAATTATTTTTAAAGCTAAAGACCCAAGACTACATGTAAAGAGGAAGGTTATCTTGTGGTTGAGTGTGTGCAATGTGTGAGGTGTGGTCAGTGCTCTGGATTTATATACTTACTCCCTGCTCCTGTGACCAACACACACGCGCGCACATACACACACACACCCTCATAATCTAGAATTTGGTGTGGTTTCTTTAGTTACTCTGTCAGCATCCTTGCCATCCCTTTGTCATCTCAGCAGAGATTCCCTGCCTGTGTCAGGCACTGTGCTCTGTGCCCTCCTGGCCACGGTGCAGCTGGCAGTCCATCAGGGAAACAGTGGAACAGCCCTGGCATTAAGTGCAGTACGAATGCAGCAGAGAGGAAAGCTGGTTCTGTGGAGAGGTGTGAGCAAAGGCTAAGAGTGGGCAGGCTGTGAACTGGGTTCTGAGGGCTGATTAGGGGGAATTAAACAGCCAGCAGGGGGTCGGTGCAGTTAGAGTGACAGTGTCCAGCCCAGTGCCAAACACTTGCTGGAGCTGCATGTCTTTCCTGCCCCTCTCTGAGATAGAAATATATTGAAGATGCCATGGGTCTGGCACAAATGTGTGCTTCTAACCCTGGCTGACTTCTCAGGGCATATTCCTCCTCTCCCATCTGGCCGTGCCTCGGTTTCTCACGTTGCTCCCTGCAGCTTGCTTACATCCTCTCCACCACCTCTTCCCGGAAGCACTACCAGGCCTCCTGCCATTCACTGAGCCTGTGGCCCGTGCTTGCACTGTGTCCTGGGTACACCCACCTCTGCTGTCCTGCTGTCAGGTTCTCGTGTGATGTGCTGTGGGCACTCCAGAGCAGGGTGGGGAGCGGGGGGAGGGCTGGAGGGTCAGCTCTGCAGAGGACGGATTCCGTCTTGGGGACTGCTTGGGTTTATTTTTAGAGTATTTGTGTATTCTCCTGAGGATGGAGGCTTGATCTGATCCAAAGCTGGGAGTAGTTCTTTTTGGTGCAGGTCTTACTCTTTGCCTCCCATTCCTGCAGTCAGTGAAGACATTTGCAGCTTTTATAATCAGCCTTTCCTAGGGGAGCATCCAGGTCACGTTAGTTGTATTTGTCAGAACATCAGCACTAGTTCAGCAGGAAGAATCATGGAGTAGAAAAGGCTCTGTTGCCCCCAAGCTCACAGACGAATCTGTAGGCAGCGACAGTACCTGCATGATTCATATGTGGATCTACATCTGTACACACTGCCCACACAGGGGAGTGACAAGGTCCCTAAAAATTTGATTTTAGAAATGACACCTAAAAATTTGATTTTAAAAAAATCAGGTTTAGAATAAAAATAAATTAGGATAAGTGTTCAAATTTTTAAATGATTTTTAAGAAGAATGTCACTTAAATAAAAAGTATCTGTTTCACTTAAGCATGTGGTACCAAAACTTAACTTATTCTTGGCTTTTCAGAAACACAGCCTCCCTCCTACCCCCTGCAGTACTGGGAATGGAACCCCAAGCCTTTACAATTGGTGCCTTTTTATTTTGAGGCAGGATCTCACTACATCACTAAGTTGTCTGGGCTGGGCTTGAATTTGTAATCCTTTTGCCTCAGCCTCCCAAAGTGCTGAGATTACAGATATGGGCTACTGTGCCCAGCAGACACAGCTTTTATTTAAGGAAGAAAAGCATGGTCTTAAAGGCAAATACCACTCTTCACTCTAAATGTGTTGCTATGTGAATTTTATTTTGATGTGGCTCTTTTTATCCATCCTTATCCTCTTTGAAACAGTGGAGCTGGTGCTATGGTGCCATGTTGCTTGGGAGTCTTTGAAGTTAAAAGCTGTGACATCATTCTTTTGGTTTATGGTTACACAATGATGCATGTGTTGTCTTTGTTGGCTAACTCCATCTGTTTGGTATGCCTAAAAAAGAAATGGGATGGTACTGGATATTTGGATGCATAGATAGCGCTTTGGGCAGCAGTGTGCCATGGGCTCTAAAGGGGCTCCCGTTGGTATCAGGTGCTAAGGTGCTAGAGAGGGCAGCCTCCTTCCTCCAGAGTCTGTTGGACCTTGGGCACCCTAAGTTGTTGCACTTGTGCCCTGTGCAGGAGAGAGGTACTGCATTTCCTTTCAAAACCGGAAAAGGGTAATGGTTCTCCAAGAGCTCTTTCCATAGCCAGTGAAGGAATCTTTCACCTTGCCAGTAGGATACAGTTTGTTATTACCCTCCAATCAAAACAACTTCCCTAAACCTCTGTGAATGTGTTTAAGAATGCAAATCAGACTTCTGCAAATGTGTCCCCACTGGGAGAAGTTCTCATAGTTTCAAATTTCTTTAATTATAGGGAGGCAAGTTAAAATTTTGGACAAAGATCTTTCCCATATTCTCTATCACAACAACATCTAGATTCTCAGCAAGTTAACCGAAGAAAAGGTGCGTGTCATGATGTCTGCTTAGTTTGGGCAGGCTGGCATTTCTCAGGAACCAGAAGTGATGGGTAGTGGGGTTGCTAAGGTGCAGCAACAGGGGCATGCAGGTTAGTACACTCTCTCCTCAGCCTCCTTGGAGTGTCTCCTGCTCACCTGTGGTGAATTCATGATTTGAATGCTCATCTGTGGAGAGTGGTATATGAGTTTGTAATTCTCTTCCCCATGGCCATTTTTTTATTTCCTTCATTCTGAGTCATCTTTGATTAAACAGAATAAATATATTAGTGGTAAATGTGCATCTTTTCACACAGTGTAAAATTCTCTTTTGCAAGTGTGGCAAGGATGTTCTTGATGGGAATAATAATTTATGTTGCGGGTGTTTTAAACCATGGACCAGGAAGAAATATGATGAAAATTATGTTGAGAAAGTTGAAGAGCTCTCAAAATTATGTTGAGAAAGTTTAATGATAAGTTATTTGTGTCTTTTTCTACTTCATGTTCCTCAACAAAAACCCTATGTGTTCTTTCCTAAAGTCCTGTCAACATAATTCCATTCAACCATTTTTATTGTTGTCTTTATTAATACTGAAACTGTATTCAGGTGGACTAAAATTGCAAATAATAAATGAGGTGTTATAATATTGGCAGTTTGCAACCCAAGTACATGAATGAACTAGAAATCTGCCATCTCACCCCTGGCACTTTAAAGGTTAGTGTGGAGTGGCACGGATGTCACCTGAAGCAGCACTCTGCCTTGCCAAGGATGAGCATAAGGTTCTAAGGTTATCCTGGGGCTAGGGTTCTGTAGACACGTTGGCATAGGCTGTGGATTGGCAAACCAGGAGTCCTAGCTGATGGGAAACAGAGGCTGTTCAAGAAACTGGCTCAACATTAAGACAGGAAGTGGAACAGATATGGACTAGGGGCTCGAGGGACATTGAAGCCAAGGGGAAAGTGGAGTGATATCTTGGAAGATTCAGTTTTTAATGTGCCTTTCAAATAGATGACTTATATACAATCTGAAGAAGAGGGGTTTGTGTGTGTGTGCGCTTCCACGTCTGAACACACTCAAGGCTTTTGTCCTCATCTTTCCTGACTTCTGAAAGTTAAAATCTCATGCTGACTTCCTTTGTGGTACAGGACCAGTTCTTTGCAGTTTCAGGCAGGTGTTTGTGGCAACTGTGACTTAGCAACCATTGTGTGAAGAAGAAAAAATTTGTGGGTAAATTGATTGTCTGTAACAAATGGAAATTCTGTGGTGGTGATCTGTGGGTGGTTTTCAAGCAGAGTGCCTGATTCTCTTTTGATATCTTACTATTTTTTTTTTCCTTCTACAGTTTTCTGAAGAGGCAGGATGCTGATCTAGATGTGGAAAAAGTAAGTTGACAAGTTTTGTGCTGGAGGCCTTTGTTTTGTGAATTAGAAAGTATTTCCAGTTGGAAACCAGGATGAAGTTTGCTTTTAATTTGGGATTAGGGTTGAGTCTGTGGGTTTCTAAGAGACAAGTTGAGTTGGAAGTGGGACCTGGTGTGTGAAATAGGAAAGTCTTAGTTCGCTTCAATTTGCGTAATTATACAAACGTGTTTTAGCTATAAGTTATGTCTCCCTTTTCCCAGAAATACTAGAGTAAGACGATGTCTGTGACTGATAAACCTTCGGGCCAATGAGGAGTAAGCCGTGCTATCTGTAGACTGGCTAAGGGATGTCTCCTTTTAATCCATTCAGCTTGTTTTTTCTTTTTCCTTCTCAGCTGGTTAGTGCTTGCATCTGCCCTGGCTGTACTTTGGTACTTGGGAATTGTAGCCACTGTAAAAACAGGTCATTCCTGGGTGCTGCTGAGGCAAAAATGGTTGTGATAGACAAGTGCTCAGCTAATTATATTACCATTTGGTAGACTGATGCAGAGGGGCTCCGGAGCTCAGATGAGGGCTGTGCTATCCAGAAAGCTCTGTGGAGGAGGGGTGTGGAGGAACTGTGCATTCACTCTGTGGCAAACAAACATTAGCTGGGTCTTCTCTGCCTGCCCTTTGTCTCATCTTCCGGGCATGGAGTTCCCCCTGAAAGGCTCAGCTTGCAAAGATCTGAGTGGCCACCCAGGAAGTTCTTTACTGCCGAATCATGTTGCCTGGGTGTAATTTTCCAACAGTTCTGTGTTACAGCCTCATCCTGGCCCCTCAAGGGCTGCCATTTCACTGTTAGTGACTTTGGGTTATTTCTCGTTCTCATTTTGAGTGCAAGAGAGGTTCCTTTCCCTAAACTAGAGTCATTCTGAATGCAACCAACGTGTGTTTTGCTAAATTGAGGAATATACCCTCTGAAATACTATTCTAGAATAATTGCAAGCAACCCTTGACCTTTAAGCCCATACCAGCCCCTAGCTTTTGTAACATGACCCATTTACTATAAGTCACAGACTTCTCAGCTTATCCAAAGCAGGGAGATTTAGAGAAACACAGAGGCTTTAATTGGGACACGACAGGAGCTCTTTTTGAATCTTGCACACTTAGATTTTAGCATGGATTGCAGAGATCCTCATAGGAGGTCTGGGCACTGTGACCCCTTCCTGTGGACCAGGACCACAGCAGCCGGGAGCCACCCACCTCAGGGCAATATGGCACAGAGCAGCTGGCTTACCTGGCAGTGGCACTCAGTGAATGTTTGGGTCTCCCTAGGCCACACAGTTGGCCTTGATTTGCTGATCTGGGGTTTACCTGGGTCTCCAGGATCAGCCCAAAGCCAGGCAAATGGGAAGATTCAGTGAACATGGTAGGGCCCTGCGGGAGGAGTCAAATCCTTGCTTCAGTTGTATCATTAACATATAGTAAACACCTTAACAAATCACTTCTCCTCTCCAAGCCTCAGTTTTCTCACCTGTAGAATAGCCCCCTTTTTAGGGCCAAAGAAAATTATTCATGTTTTAACTTGGAAACAGATGCCACGCATATTTTTCTTTCTGACTCGGATCTTATACCAAAATGGAAACAGGGCTATGATTCAGTCAGTGCTCACGAGAGAAAGATTTAATACAAGATATATAAATATATGAGGATTTATAAGATTGGCTTACACTGCAGAGTCAGGTGTGAAAGAGTGAAAAGGATCCAGTTGCTTACTCATGGAGACACAATCAGTTCACTATCACAGGCTGTTGGTCTCCACTCTGAAGAATGCCCGACCAAGCCAGCACAGAGAAGACAGGCAGAGCCCTCCAGATACAGCTGGGAGGGAAGAGTGCATGGGAAAGGGCCGAGCAGTTGAGACTGGCTCTGTTCTGTGGGTGTCTGTAGGTACCTGGAGTCTTGAATAAGGGAAGCTACATAAGAGGTAGGAAATGCGTTCTAGAACTACGAAGTGAATTTGAGCAGCCTCTAAAGGGCTCTGCCTGCTCCCCCTTAGTCAAGCAGCTAATGACCTGAAAAACACTTATCTGCCTTAGAGGAGTTCACTGTTTGAAAAGCTCTAATTTGAAGTCTTTAATGCTGGTGGAAAGCTGTTGAGTGCAAGCACCAAGTCTTCTTTTTGCCAATGCTTGTGGATCTGACAAGATGTATCTAGAAGGGGAGATGTCTCCACTGTATGAAGAAGTGGTACCCAGTTGGCCAGTTGCTGTTACCCAGTCACAAACCTCACACTGTTTTGTAAATGGACTTTAAAATCTTTGCTTTTAGTTCAACATTTTTGTAAAGATAGAACTCTGGAAAATAAGCTTTATTTTGACACGAAAGCTCAAACATGGTTAAGCATCAATTCTAAAGTAACACCTACTCAGGGATATAGCTCAGCAGCACATTGCCTGCTTGGCAAGTGTGAGGTCCTGAGTTTGATTCCTGGCACCAAAATAAATAAATCAATAAAATTAAAATTAAAAGATAAATTAATACCTATAGCTTATTGAACTTCTACCACATACTGAATGTTTTGTGTATTTTATTCATACCCATGATAACAGATCATTGTGGGAACCACATTCCTCCCTGAATTGCACAAGCATTGCAGTTGTAGCAGGGATTCTAGTAAGGTCTGTCTGGGTCCAGGGCCTTCTCTTCCTCATACCCCATCTTTCCTTGGAATTAATACGGTACTCAAGGTGACAGAGTTGTGTGACCCTTCCCAAAAAGTTTCATGAGTAAGTCTTGTGAAGGCATTGTCACTGGAGAAATCCTCCTTGAGCCCCTTGCTCCGAATGGGGCTCCTGGCAGTGGTGTGCTCTTCAAGCTGTCATCACCGTGGTGTGATCACTTGTGTGATGTCTGTGTGACAGCTCTGCGCCTTCCTTCACGGGCAGCTTTGTGACATCCCACTCCTCGTCTCTGCCAAACCGAAGGCCAGGCACGTAGTAGGCCTTCTAAAAATGTTGGCTGCAGATGTTTGCCACGTGAATGAAGGACACATGATCCAATTAGAGAGTAATGAGAACCAATAAAAGCCATTTTGGTGCAGCATATGTCAAAGTGAAAACGTCTTACTGTACATGCCAGAAACCATGGTTTCTCTTCTCTGTGGAAGGATGCTGTCTATGGAAACCATACTTATGAATAACCTGTAACTGTAAGACTATCATTCACTGGCTTTCTTCCCATATCATCAGTTTCAAGCAGAGAAATGAATTGATAATTCTTAAGAATGAAGTACTCCAGGTAAGCAAAGAGAGGCCAAAGATAAAGGAGGCAAAAGCCTTTAAAGTACAAAGGCAATATTACAATCTTTTTTGACACTGAATCTCCTAGAACTCTTAAGTTGATGATTTCTATAAATCACTGCTTCAGACGTACAAGTTATGTCTTTATAAGTAAAATCCATACTCACCCAAATTTTGAAGAACATGTAATCGGGATCTAGCAGAATAAAAATGTACTTTTTAATGTAAACAAGCTGATTAAATTGAGTTACTCTATATATAAACACATATCATGATTTAAATGGATTCAATGAAAGTAACAACTCCTTTGGTGATAACTACTGACAAAGGCCGAGGAGAGAGGGTTGGCTTTCCTGTGCCCTAGATTGCCTTTGTCTAATGTGCTGAAGAGTATGTTAGTGCCTGCCGTGAGAATGGCCCTGACATTTCTGTAGTTTCAGGGAGACAATTCCCATATTACTGTTCCAACCGTCCTGGGGGTTTACGCAGCGGCACTCAGGCCACAAACACAACTGTTTGCTTGATAGACACAGAGGCCTTCCAAAACAAAAGTTGTCATTCAAACAGAAAGGTCCATAGAAAAATTCCTTCTACTTTAGAATTGTTTTCAGTGAATCCTGTGCAGTGTGTTAGTCTAGACATTGAGAATATACATGGTAGTCCTTCCAATTTCCAGTGTGCTTTGCTCTTAAATCCCGAGCAAAATTACAAAAATAACTTACATTCTTATTATGTAGCTAACAGTCTTATGGGAAAAAGGAATCGAGTTCTAAACCATTGCAAGGCTGCATCTGGAGTCAAGCTTTAAAGCCCCGTGTACGCGAGTCCCACCCTACTTCTTGAGAGCTAGAAAAATTAATTCACGCCTGCTTTTTCTGTAGTTGGGAGTATAGGGTTTCCTGGAATCAGAAGGTCAGCAGTGCTTGTGTATGTTGTCCAAAGGCTTCAAGTCGTTGATGGTAGCATAGTGGGGATGTGTCTCCAGCGCAGCTGGAGGAGGGCTTTGGAGTGAGAATGCACCCCTCTCGGTGTGCTTTGGGGAGGCAGCGGAGGGAGTGACGAGGAGGAAGGATGTGGCATTCTGGCTTCCTGAGTGCAATTGAGGGCCGCCTAGTACTTATAATGTCTGTAGTGAGGCGGGCTGCAGACAGTAGCTCCCACGTGCAGGTAGGCGTCGTCTCCCAGCCTCCCTGCGGTGTGTGCCCATGGCTGCCAGCCCCAGGGACTGTAGGAGGCCAAGTCTGCTCACACTCTGCCGTGCCCCCAGCCCCCAGCTCACACCCCGAGGGAGCCTCTGCTGGTGATCAGGCAAGGGAAGGACTCAGCCTCACTGTGTCACTCAATGAGGGTCACATTTCACACGGTCCACTTTCCTAGTTACTGGGGATCAGAAAAAGGGTTGGGCAGAAAAAGAAAGAGTGTATGTGTGAATTTAGAAGGAAGAAGTGTACTTAGAATTTTGATTTAGACTCAAAGACAAACATTTTTAGTTCTGGATCAAAAAATAGTTGTCATGCCTCACCCATAATAACTGACCAACTTTTTTTTTTACATAAATCTCTGGATTGTAAAAATGCTGCTGTCTAAGAAAAAAAAAAACATTCTTCTGCCAATTCAAATTTTCCAAGATAATAAATGTCCCTCTTGAGACATTATAAACTTAGACTGATATTAATAAAAACCAAATAAGCAACAGATAAAAAGAAGTTACCTTTGTGATTCAAGAAAACAGAAAAATTAGGAGTAGATTGTTTAGTCCTGGGTGAAAAAGCCCCTCCATTCATTCCTTAAACATTAACGAACACCAGCGGGGGACCCACTCACTGTGCCTGGCCACATGTCTTCTAGCCGCCACCGTCTGCTCTAGGACAGTGCTGCTCAAGAGAAGTGAATGGATTTGCCCAAGGACTGACATCTAGGAAGTGAGCAGGCCTCGAAGCACTGCTCAGCCTTGGCCCACCCTTCTCCTCCACTCCACAGTGGATGCCCTCTGCCACTGCAGCACGGAAGACCTGATCTGTGTTGTTGTTAGCCTCGGGCAGCTTAACTGGCAGTTTTACCCTTGTCTTTCGTTTTGTCTTCTCTGAATTTGAAAGGACTTTTCCCTTACTTGCGGTTTTAAAAGTAGCAATCATTTTTTTATCAAGAAGTAATAGTCAGAACTCTAAAAGGCAAACATCTTTTAAGCTGGTGCTGTGAGGCGATCCCTGGTGGAGGGCGGAGCATGAATGCTAGGGATGGCTGTCTGCAGGCAGTAAGTAGGCCTGGGAGCACCTTTGAGAGGCGGTTCCCTTGCTGCTGCTGCTGTTGCTGCTGCTGCTGCTGCTGCTGCTGCTGCTGCTGCTGCTGCTGCTTCCCAGCCTTAGGGGCACTTTGTTGTACTCCTCGTCTCAGGCTTCCTCACTCCTGAAGGTAAGAGCTGGATGTTGTCAGGAGGAAGCAGAGAGCAGCGCTGCCCTCATTAACAGAGAGAGCCTTGACAGGCCCTTACCTATTTTGTACCTGTTGTTACACACAAGTTTTGCCCCGTAGCTGCGAGTTGCTGTATAATTGGTTTTGCTGCTGCTAGGACTGCTGAATAGAGGTTGTTGTCATTGGTTGTATTTCTTGCATGGACTTATTGTCTGCTGATATCATGTGTGAAGGATAGATGATTAATAAAGTATGTGAAGAATGACTTAAAAGATGCCTTCAGCTGGGCATGGTGGCACATGACTGTAATCCCAGCTTGCAGGAGGCTGAGGCAGGAGGATTGTTGTAAGTTTGAGATCAGCCTGGACTACAAAGTGAGCTTAAGGCCAGCCAGAACTGCATAGAGAGATCCTGTCTCTAAAAGACAAAAAGAAAAGAAAAGAAAGAAAGAAAAAGAAAAAGATGTCTGTCACTGCCCCTGATCACTTTTAACACTGGTTTTTTTTTTTTTTTTTTTTGGTGGAACCGGGGATTGAACTCAGGTCCTTGAGCTTGTCAGGGAAAGCGCTTATTCCACCAAGCCATCACCCCGACCCCCCTGATCACTTTTAAAGGTGAAGCTGCACTAGTTCTGAGACTATAGCATGAACCACAAGAATACATAGGAATTCAACCTTTTCCTTTAAAGAAGATTCTTACTGCTAATGTTTTGACTGACAGCAACCTTTTATTTAAAACCTCTTTTCTGGTTTGCTCCAGTTTTTGTGGCAAGTTACTGCATGCTTAGTGG
The DNA here is from genome assembly GCF_000260255.1 of Octodon degus. Classification (NCBI taxonomy): domain Eukaryota; kingdom Metazoa; phylum Chordata; class Mammalia; order Rodentia; family Octodontidae; genus Octodon; species Octodon degus. The sequence continues at coordinate 11,380,981 of NW_004524666.1, read as the reverse complement.
GATAAAACAATAGAGATTTCTTCTTTCCTCACAGATCAGGTATCCAAAATCAGGGTGTCAGTGGGGCCTTGCTACTTCTGTTCTGCTGTGGAGACTGTATCCTTTCCTCTTCTAGTTTCTGGTGGTTGCATGTGTTCCGTGACTTGTGGCCACATCGTGCTAGTCTGCCCCTGCCTTCTTGTCTCCTCCTGTATCCCTCTCATCCGGGCATCTGTGGTGGGTTTTGGATTCCATTAGATAATCCAGGGTAAGCTCCTCCTGAGATTGCTAGCATTATTACATATTGACCATTGAAGGTGATATTTACAGGTTTTAGGGATTAGAAAGTAAGTATCTTCTAGAGAAGTAGTTTTCTTCCTACCATATCTTCTATTTAAAATTTTCTGTTTTCATTAATAATGTGAAATCTATGTCACTCATTGCTTCAGTTAATTTTGTTTTCTTGAAAAAAGACACTTGGAAAATCTAAAACCTGATCTCTTTTTGCAGGTCTTAGAATAGGTAAGACCAGGCTGGTCTTTCTCAGATTGAGGTTAATGTAAGAAAAAGAAATCATGGGCGTTTAGAGTGTGGTGGTCGTGGTGTGTGTGCGTGTGTGTGTGTGCGTGTGTGTGTGTGTGTGTGTGTTTTAGGACTCATATTGTCTCAGTCTCAGACAGAAACTGAGGCTAGAGAAACAGGAGTGGAGATGGGATAGGCTATTCCTCTCCTGGCCCCTGTCTTTTCTGTTTCTGCAGACCTTTACACTGTACACTACATTAGTCTCTGCATCTGTGTTGTTTTATGAGCCCTTTGGTGCCAGAAAATCCTCCTTCCCCCAGCCAGCAACTGTAGTTCTTCCAATTTGCTTACCTTAGCTAGTGTCAAGAAGTCCATCATTCTGGTCATTTCCTCCTGAACACAATCCTTTCATGTCACTGTCTCTTTGGTAATATGGCCCTTGGACAACACTTCAGAGATGGCTAGACAAACCAGAGTGAGCGGTTGCTACGAGAGGTCGCTCATGAGATGCACAAGTTTTCTGCATTAGTGTACCATTGCAGATCAAAGATATATCCAATTTGGTGAATCATCAGCTTGGAATCCAGAATAGAGACCAGATTGGGATCCAGAGAATAAAGAAATGGATGGGCTGGGTGGTTGCTGCAATGGGTAATAAATGGGACAATTTGGGCAGAGCAACAGAGCTAGTAGGGCAGAGCAACAGAGACACTCTTCTACAGGTGGCAGGCTAAGTGGACAGGTGTTCGGCAGCTGAATCACCTGGCTGAACGAGTCCTATAACTGTGAGAGGAGTGTATGTGAACAGGAACTGCAGTCAGAAAGCCATTGCAAAGAGCTGAGTCCAGAAGAGTGGACTCAGCTAAACTAAAATAGGGTTAGAACCCAAGACAGGAGCTTGGGCAAAAGAGTGAAAGGAAGCCCTGTTCAGAAGTCAAAGTCATACATTTGATAGGATTTTGAGCATCTCTGACCTAGAGCCTTATCCACCCAGAGTCCAGGAGGGATTACTGGCAGACCTGCTGAGCATGGTGTGTTGTCCAGCCCAGCAGACAGACAGGTATAACACAGCTGGTGACAGTGTCCTGTGTATGCACATATAAACACACCCAAGGCATCTTACAATTAAAAGCTCTCTCTCTCTCTCTCTCTCTCTCTCTCTCTCTCTCTCTCTCTCTCAAGTTTTTAAGGTTTTGTTTTAGTGTATTTTAGTCAGCTGTGACTGTTGTTCTAGCCTACTGACACCCTGCATCACCAGTGTTAGTACTAGGGATTGAACCCAGGACCTTCACACTCAGCTACATGCAGGGCCTTTTATTTTCCTATTGTGAGACAGATTCTCAATTCTAAATTGCCTGAGCTGAGCTTGAACTTGCTATTCTCTTGTCTTATTTTCAGAGTACTGAGATTGTAGGCATGTGCCACCACACCAGCTCCTATTTAAATCTTCTGAAATCTTTATTCTTCAATCAATCATCTGTCCCCTACCTCTAGAAGGATATCTTGATTAAAACATTAATCAGAGAACAGTGTGCAAAACCCTGTCCCCAGGACCAGCTGTCCTTGCCCTGACCTTGTTGTGCCTGTCTGGTGCAGCCTGGGTCCACCAAACCAAATCACCCCTGGCTCAGGATTTCCCGTCTTCATTAGCTATGCTTCTGAGTGGCTATCATGTGCTTTGCTAACATCAAGTTTTGTATCTATGATCTTCTCACTCTAACAGGCCTGTGAGCCTCACCTGAAATGGGGCAGTAATATAGAAAGGGAGAGTTGGCAGCACGCTTGCTTAGCGGCTGCTTTGAGAGTGAAGCATCTGGATGTCCTCACTGGTGTCAGCAGGTCGAAGCCCTTAGTCTCACCTCCTGTTACACACCTGAAATTTAACCAGTTGATGATTTTTATTTTTAAAAAGGGCCTGAAATTCTATATTCAGATATGAATCTTCATTTTAAGGGGACACCTCTACTAAAGACCGGGCCTCTTTTGTGACTTATGTGTGGTATGAAGAGCAGGCCCATCAGGCGAACATAGCTGTTTCCTAGAAGTTGTAGGGGTCTCCAAAAAATTGTGCAGTGTGTCGCTATTGAAGACAATCAGCATGCAAAGTAAACAGAACGAAAGTGAGATGTGTGGATCATATGTGTTAACAGAAGGGATAATTTGTCCATTTGCATTCGTTCTCCACAGGAGACTGCCAAGGAAACAAGGTGCTTATAGAGTCCAGTGTGGGGCAGTGCAAAGCAGGTGGTCATAGTGGTCCATCATGGCGGTCCATGAGGAGTGGGTGGGCCCGCAATTCGCATAAGTCCTGATTATGGCACTGCAGAAATATGTGATAGAGGCTGCGGGAGAAGCAGGGGGCCATCAGGTGTGACACTGACAGTGTGATGAGTGCCTGAGAAAGAGAGTATGCTGGGAAGCTGGGAAGGGAACTGACTCGGAGTTGGGTGAAAAGGTGCCATTGAGGAGGGCAGCGATGAGCTGTTACCAACTCTTGTTTTAGTCCTTTTTGGGGAGCAGGGCCAGTCAGGGATTGGACGACTTCCAACTTTGATGGGGAGTGGATTCAGACAGATGACAGGTGACAGACAAATAGGCCAGAGCAAAGATTGCTTTCTGTGTAACATTTTACCCGTTGTTTAATGTCAACATTTAGTGCTGTGGTGACTTAAAACAAATAAGCAAAACCTTTGTGTGGGAAAGATTTTGTCCTTCTTTAGAATAACCTAAAAACTAGTCTATTTTGGAAAAGCAGTAATTAAAAAAATAAATTGGCTATCCCTTTTCCTATTATATTGCTATCAAATAAAGGGGAAAAAAAAACTTTTTTTCTTTACAAGAGAACTTGACATACATCCACATGTTGCTTATTGTAAAAAAATAAATTCAGTGATAAGAATTTTTTTTTGTGGTACCAGGGATCAAACTGAGGACCTTGTGCTTGCCAGACAAGCACTTATGAGCTATCTCCCCAGCCCCTGAGCTATCTTCCCAGCCCCGATAGGAGAGTTTTGAACGGCCTCAAATTATCAAAAAATGACTTACGAGTTGCTGTGGTGATCAGTGGTGAGGTGGGAAGCATACTTTCACAGGTGGCCCATCAGCTGGCAAAACAAAAATCTTTAGACATTTACTATAATATTTGGTATTTCCTTTGTTTGATATTAATTGGTATTGGCTACTAGGTAATCACATAACTTTTTCATTATTCTGTTTTTATAGTGGCCAAGAAAAAGATTCAATTAGGCTCCTTTTTTTTTTTTTCAGATGGTACTATTTAACAATAAACACTGCATAATGTGGTCTCAGGGAAAAAGCCTTAAGAAACAAGCATTTCATACCCAGTTGTCTTAGTTAACTTTTCTCATTGCTGAGACAAAGCACCCAACGTCCATAGTTAAGGGAGAAAGGTTCATTTGGCTGTTGTAGAGCCAGCCATAGTTGGCTGGGGGTGCAGGATGGCAGAGGGGAAAGAGTTTGTGGTAGGCAGAAGGTAGCAAATCAAGGGGGCAACCACAGCTCTTTCTCTCCCTTATATCTTCCCCAGGCTACTTAGGGCAGGTGACCTTCACACCTTGAATCCTAGTGTCCCTGATCCTAGCAGTGCACTATGAATCTATCCCAGTGTCACACACTCTCTAGATCCAGCCATCTCTGAAAAAGCCCCACCTGTGACTGCTTCAAGACACAAGCCATATCGCCAACAAAGTAAAATTGCTTCTGTTCAGGAACTAGTTCTTGTTATCTGTTGGAAATATAATTATTCTTTATTCTCTTTTGAGAGAAAAAGCCCAAACTACTGTCTGAGGGGCCTGTTTGTGAGTAAATTTTTGGCAGCCTTCATTCCACTTGATGTTTAACCCATAAGTCAAATTTGAGGCAGTGAGCCACAGTTCTGCTTGCTTTCCTCTTAGCATGTCCCCTGGCCCTGTTATTGAGAGTGCTCTCTCCTCAAATTAAGAACATTGTCCAACACAAGTGCTTTTCTTTAATAGTCTTTTTCTCTTTTCTTTTCTCCTAACCAGTCCCCATACTCTGGTTTTGCTTACCTCAGGACTGCCTATAACTGTATTCTTGAACAGCTCACTTTTCTCAGTCAATATATTTCTTAAAGATTCATCCCTGTTGATGCATGAAGCACTGTTTGTGGAATCTATTTATTTTCACTGCTGTATGGTCATCTATTTTATGAATATTACACAATTTATCCCTTTTCCTCTCTGGATATTTGGGTCATTTCCATTTTGTGCTATTTTCAGCAGTGCTGCAGTGAACTTTTTTAAAAAGTGCATTTGGATGCACTTCCCTTAGGACAGGTGCCCAAGGGAACAGTTTCCGGATTGCAAGGTATGTGCACCCTCAACTTGACTGGGTAACACCAAAGTGTTTTCCAGAGTGATTATGTCATTTGCTATTACCATTAGGAAGCATGAACTTTTAAGAGGATAAGACATAGGGAAAGGCAAAATGCAGAATTAGCTGCACAGTGGAGAAGAAAAGGATGTCATTGGGCTCCGATGGGGTTCATCTCTCCTTTGAAGTGTGAGGTAGACCAGACTGAGGTTTTAAATCCAGACTGCAGACAAGAGTACAAGATTGTCTAGATGGACTACAGTCACCTTGTCCTTGAGGAGCAGGTTCCACGTTGGTCCTACCAACATGGAAATACCCAGCTCTCTCCATTTTCACTTGGCTATCCTTGATCAGCAGTCATCTTTAGTGCATTTCTGGGGAACAGATGCAGCCAGCTGGGCAAGTGTGTTGTTTTCACATCAAACTGATGGTAGCATGGATTGTAATAAAGCTTTCAAAACGGGTATCCACGAAGAGGCATGAACGTATTTTGGAGACGATTGTCCTCTAGACACAAGAGATTTTTATGACAGCCATGCTTGTATGTTACAAATTCAGTAAGCTTACACTTACCTTGTTGTCACTTTCACTCTCTAGTGATGCTTGATGAGAAGTCAGAGTTGTGGCTGGGATTGCTCATCCATTTGAGGAACAGGTCTACAGCCCTTGAATAGCAGATTAACCCTGAGATGTCACACAGTGCTTGGTGAACATATTGGCTCTGCTTACAAGTTCTAGCCACTGTGATGTAGAAACCTGCTGGGATGGGATATGTTTTCAAAGAATATCCATTCTTCCAAATGTAGATTGTAGTGACTTCTTTTGTTGGGGTTTCTGTGACACTGATGGTAGAACATTAAACTATCAGAAGCACATGGTGTATGGAGGCTCAGAAGCACAGCTTTTTTTTTTAAACTTATTTTTGTGCCATAATATTGTTTATCAGATTTGATTCCAGGCAAACATGATCACTGATGGTGACATTTACAAGATATTTCATTTGTGTTTTTTCTTTATCTGTGGGTTCCTACTGTCCATTTAAAACTTTTGAGGGAGACAGTACATCTATGGGCAGGCAAAATGGTGCTCTGGCAATAGCATTTATGTTCTATCAGAAAAAATTTGAAAAGAACCTGTGTCCCACAATTGAGTTTTCACTATGTAAACTGTGATAATCCATGGGCTATTTATATGTTAGTTAAAATGAGAATTATCAAAATTGCTTAATGTTTTAGATAAGTATTTAGATTATTGATTAGGAAAAAGGAGGATACCAAATTATTTATGGAATATGAACTTAATTTTGAAGGTAATATGCCTGTGTGGGAAAAGTCTACAAAACCTGCACCAAAATGCTGACAGTTTTATCTGGGTTATGAGATTATGGGCATTTTCTTGTTAATGTAGCTATATAGTTTTTATAACAAAATAATTAAAAGGGTGGACTTAAGAGAGACCAATCTGGATTCAAATTGCTGCTCTACCACTAGCCAGCTATTTGACCTTGGGCAAGCTATGCAACTGTGGAGCTGGTTGCCCCAGAAGTGAAAAGATGCTGTACCTACCCCTAGACGTTGCTAGTCAAACAATTCCCAAGACACCTCTGCAATAGCCAATATGTAGTTCCTGCCCTTCCCAACTTCCTCTTCCCTGGTGAAACTAGCTTCGCCCAGTACACACCCAACAGCAGTGAGTGATGCTCTTTTATTGTCTGGTTTCTGTTTTGTCCGGTTGTGTCCTAGCTCTAGCTTCAGTAAGTACAACGTCTTAGAACTTCTGTTTTAGCAGTGACAACTGATGATAATTTTGGAGAAGTGATAGATACATAAGAATGCTTGACATTATGTGACAAGAGGGGAAATTGGAAGAACTTAACTTCCTAAAAACCCCAGAGTTTCAACAATGCAAATCATACATTTGATCAACAGAAATATGCCTGATAATTTGGGACCATCCTTGTTGACTCCCCTGTCTCATGGGGATGAAATTGCTTAGATGCTCGCTTAACAGGCTGGTGATTTTCTTGGCTCTGCCAAATTCTTTGAAGATCTTGGTACAAATCAGTTAGGATTCCTAAGGGCTGTGTGTGTGAGCTCTAACATGCCACTCTGAGCTTCTAAGACTGTGGTGATACTGAGGTGAACATGTTTGGCAGCAGGCGATGAATAGGACCAGAGATGTTCAGTGAGATCCTAGCACAAAATGTACTATTATGTCATATTATGTTTACTGAGGAAACCAGGAGATGAAAATTTATTTGTGAATAGTAATAGCTATGGACAAGAAAATACCCCAGGTAATCTTGTTTCAGGTATAGGGAAAAAGCAGAGGTTCAGAAAAAGATGCCCATATTCATAGAAGCATCAGTCATCCTCTTTACATGGGCCATACTCAGAACATCTGAGATCTCCCCAGACTTTTTGACTTGTAGTCTGTTAAAGGTAAAAATACTTCTTATTCTATTAAGACTCAAAATCCAAGTCTTTCTCTACATTGTCAGTTCACGTACTACCCAGAACAGACACTTTCTCTGCCTAGGCTAGCCACTGGACCCGCTGGGCCTCTGTTTGAATCTAAGACAAGAACTTTGATCTCTTAAGGGTCCAGTAGCACAGAAATGTAAAGATTCATTAATTTCTAAAATGCCAGCATCTTGAGAGGTGACTAAGTACCTAAGTACCATAGGAGACTACGTACAGAGTCTTATCTTTAAAGTCCAAGGCTCTGAATCAGGCCTCTTGTCTTCTGCAGATGGCTTGGAGGGATCAACACGTTTCTGCTGAAGGCCTTGGTTCCTTGTGGCCACACATCAGCCAAAACTGGCATGAGCCAGCCCAGAATGCAGTGATGGGAGCCAGCTTGCTAATGAAATAGGCTGTAAAGCAAGAAAAAAAGCAGAAGTTACCAAGATTGGACAGGAAGAAGTAGCTGTCTTTATTCACAGGCAGTATGATAGGTTATATAGACAAGTTCTAGGGAATGCATAAAGCAACTGCTAAAAAGACTAAATGAATTTAGTAAAGCTATAGAAATTAAGGTCATGAGACTAGATTCAAGCCAGTTGATATATTTTAGTATATTAGTAACCAACAGCTGTAAACTTAAGTTTAAGAAACAATTATATGTATGATAGTAATAGGAAAACAAAATATGTAGTAGTAAATTTCACACAGACCAGTCACTTGGTACTAGTATGGCAGACTGGTTGTCCCAGACAGCTACTCAAGAAGTAAGTTTTGTTTTTGTATCTTTTATCTTTTATTTTTTTTCCAAGGGAAAAAGTTGTGTCAACTTGCATAATTGTTTACCTTCATCTTCATCAAGGCATGAGTTATTATGTCATACTACTTTTTTTTTTTTTAAAGCAGCAGTTCTAGGACCATTTTAATGACTTACCCGCTATATCGAGCATGCCACCATCCTCTTTTTGGTGTGGGATGTAGTATTGAGTGATGGATGGGGCTGGATTAAGTCTCAGGCCTACCGTGTTCACTCAGAAGCTGAGATCTCTCTTTATTCTCTGTTCTTTCTACTCTAGGGCAGTGGTGGTGAACCCGTGGCACACCTGCAATAGTGAGCTGTTTGTTAGCATTGAAAACACTACAAGGTCTTCTCGGATGTGATGAGGCATCTTGTCTGTCAGCCAGCGGAAGGAGTTGCCTAGTGAATTTGTACATGCCCTCATCGTTTGAATGTAATCATCCTTTTTCTAGAAGGCTTCATTAAGTCTATTGTTAGGACTACAAAACTACCTAAGAGAGACAGGAGGGCTCTTCCCATTTTCAGAATTCAGGCAGTTTTGTTAATTGCACAGCTCTAGGTGAACAGTAATTAAACAGGTTGGAAGAATGTGCACTGTTTATTTATAGTAACAAAGGCATGCCACATTTATCATCATTACTACACAGTCTACTTGGTAACATCCTTCTGGGTGATCATGAAAAGGTCATGACTTGTTAAAAGTAGCTCCAACAACTGTTTCTGGCAGTGTTTGATCTCACTGTGAATACAGGTATGAACAGGTCCAGGTTCCTTTCCTTGTGGTAACAAAAGGCCATGGGTATTAAGGTTTTTCGGATACACTTTTAACATTATAAATGTAAAATACTTGAGTTAGCCATGTTTGTCAATGTCAGTAGCCTTTGCTGTTACATGATTCTCTCCCCCACTCTTACTTTTCTTTTCTCACAATGTGCAGAATCACTGCTGCAGGAGATGGTTCTGCAGAATTAGGTAGGCTTATTCCCATGGAGGTCTATACTTCTGTTCATTTAGCAACTTTTCTATACCCTCTATCTGGCACTTCTGAGTCAGTCACTCAATAAAAAGATACTTGGGAAACACCATTTTTAAAAGTGGAGAGAAGTGGAGCAGGAGACTTCCACATGGGAAATCCTACTTGGTGGCCATGTATGGGCAGTTTTGTCTTCTGATGCAGGCTGCTGGAGGCCAACAGGGAGCACATAGACAGTGGACTGCTCTTCTCCATACTAGCGTAGGCACAGGGTAGGCCAGGCGCAGGGTAGGCCCTGGAGCCAGGCACTGGGTAGGCCCCATAGTGTCTGATGAAGGAATTGGGCTGTTAGTCACAGCTTGTCTATTTCACTATTTCATAAACTCAAGATAGCTAGACATGACCTGTGTGTGGGATTATCTCTTCCACTGGTTTGTTTGGCAGTGGAGTGAGTTGCAACTCAAGGAGGTTACTGACTTGCCCAAGATCAGACAGCAATAAAATAAACTTCTCAGCCTGTGTCTCCTGACTCACAGACTCTGATGGCTGCACTGCAAGTGTCTGTTCTGTGGTTGCTTGCCCTTGGTCTCTGTGTTTCAGGGTGTCTGTTTGGTGCTTAGTAAGTACTCTGAGCTCAGGTTAGGACTGTCTTTACCTTTCAATTGCTTTTGGTACTTTTTAGGTTCTTTGATATAGGTGTTCTGGATGCACTTTACCATGAACCAGTGAGATAGGTTGAATGTTTATTATTTTCATGTGTCAGATGAGAGATTGGAGGCCTAGAGGGTCCTTGTTCAAGACCATCGGGCTGGTGAGTGACATCACTGAGGGCAAAGTCTGGTTTTCCTCTATCAGAGGATGATGAGAAGTTACAGTTGTTTTGAAAATCTGGCTACAGGCTTTGAAATTTTGCCTCTTTATATAACTGTGAAACACAGGATTTCTTATTTTCTAGCAATTGGGAAGCACACAGAAGTCAGGAGAGGCCCTAAGAAAACTAGATCACGTGGCTAGATCATCTGGGAAAGCTGTTCATCAGCTCCAGGCACTGAGAAGTCCTACTATACAGAAACCTGTTCGATGTGTTCACATTGGGGTGTGAAAATACATGAGATGTAAGATTTTTCATCTCTGTAATTTTTAAGTCTACAGCTTGGTCATATGAGGTATATTTGCAGTGCAGTGCAAGTAGGCTCCATGATTGTCTTCACTTGCAAAACTAAAATTGTACTCCTTCACCCATCCCCCTGGTAAAAACTGTTCTATTTTCTGCTTGTAGAAAGCCGACTCTTCCACGTGCCTCATCTGAATGGAGCATATGCTATTTGTCCTTCTAAAACTGACTTTCTTCACTTAGCATAATGTTCTCCAGAGAATTCCCTTCCTTTTTAAGGCTAAATAATACTCCTTAGCATGTAGAGCCCACATCTTTTTTTAGAGCCCACATTTTTTATCCATTCTTCTCTTGACACTCGAGGTCGTTCCAGCATTCAGCTGTTGTGAGTGTTGCTGCTGTGAACCTGGTATACAAATACCTCTTAGAGACCCTGTTTTTAGTGTTCTGGGTGTAGACCTAGTCATAGAATTGTCAAATCCTGTAGTAATTCCATTTCTCATTTTTGTAGAGCTGCAGTTGTTTAGCAGATTTTTATACTTAAATTTCACAAACTTATTTCATCACAGAATTCTTTCCATTACGTTGTGCTTTTAGGTGTCCCACAGAGCACAGGCTTTTAAGAAAGCATGGAAATTTTGAGCTCAGTAACAATTTCCACTTATTCTGAGGTGCAAAAAACTTCAGGGTTCTGGCTCTGGTGTTGAGCCATGAAGCAAGATCAGGGGTATAGTTCTGGGAACTCCAGGAGAGAAGGATCTCTTGAAGTATACAAGAGTTCCTTAGTGCAAGGCCAGCACTGTGAACTTGGCATGGGGTACAGGAGCTGCTGTGATGCTGAAGTCATTTGGGCCTCATGGGTGTGCCTGGCACCAGCACTAGCCTTCTTAGGAGCCCTCCTGCCTGAGCACCAGGGTCTGGGGAGCTGGATGATGACAAGCTTGTTCCCTCCTCACCCAAAGAAGAAAGATTGCCACCTAGTCAGGGTCTAATGGGCTCCCCTGCAGGGCTTGTTGTGTTGCCTCTATCTAATTGGCCTTTAATGTAGTTCTTAAATAATTGAAGGGTAATTTTAAGCAGTGTAATTGTGTGGGTAGCAAAAAAAGAAAAAAAAAATCTAACCAAGGTGATAGTCTTTCTTTCATAGATGAAAAGAATATATGGGGGAAGATCAGTAAACTGAAGAAAGAAAAACATTTCTTTCTAGTCCAGAAAGCTGCAGTAGTGTACCTCCAAAGTTGTGGTTGGTTTTTCTCTAGGACTAACTCAGGAAGTCACAGGTGCTAGGGACCCTGCAGAAGGCCAGACATAATTCAACAGACTGTCCAGTGTCACTTACCTAGACCTGGATCAGAAATTCAGGTGGACCTGAATGGTTATAGGAAAACCTAAAAGGAAACATACCAGGGTGGTTATGGTAGCTATTACAGCTTTTTTAAAGCTTTTTTTTTTTTTAAATGATATTGATAAAGAGAAGAAAAATGAGGTGAGGTTGTACAGCCCCAAAGGGTCTTTGAAGCAACCTGCAGTAAGGCCCCAGAGTAACCAGTTTCTTCCCTCACGTGACCAAAAGCAGGTAATAATACCTCGCTTCGTGGAATGAGAATTTCATAAGCTCTCCAGTATTATTAGATGAAAGTCACTGCTGAGGCATAAACTATTATTATTGTACAAAGCTCTCCTAGTCTGTAAATGAAGGTTGTAGCTTATTTTCTCTGACCCTTGCTTTAAATGAGTGCCGAGTTGGCCTCTCAGTGGCACCTCCCACCCACATCAGCTGTGTCCCCAAATTACAGGGTGTGGAGGGAGGCTTGGAGATCAAGTTGAAAGGATCCTGATAAGGGAAACCCAAAGCCAAGGTATACCCTCAAAAAAGCCACTTCCCCTTAGGGACCCTTGGCTTTGTCTTCTCTGAAGGTCCCCTTTAACTCCCTAGCTTTGTGATTTTATCAAAGATCAATCAAATAATTCAACTTCTGGTTACAGGTGGTTATGGAATACCTGGTATGAGCAAGGTCCCTAGGATAAATCAGTGGACAAGGTATTCAGGTTGGAAGAATAAAGAAGATAAACAATAAACATCAATATATTAATAGATTAATAGCTGTTAGAAGGTGATATGTCCTATGTGAAATAAAATATTGTGATAAGAAGAATGAGGCTGTAATTTTTAAAATATAAAAAGAATGTTGCCATCAATGGGATTGTTATAAAGTCAAGTACCTTATTAATGGGGAGCTACAAACTTTTCCTTTGGAAATTGTCAGGAACAGAAATCTCATCTATCTATAGAGTCAGAGATATTCTTGATTGAACAGAGGAGGGCAAGGGCGGTGATCCTTTTTTTTTTGAGGTGATCCTTTTGGAGGCCTTCTTTTCAAATGGTCTACTGATTTGTGCAGAGGTAGCTCTAGAACTGTGTATTTCTGGGTGTCTACACATATACACATATCTAGATGTGTGTATGTGCACACGCGCGTGCACACACACACACTTTTGAAGCAGTAGAAGCTAAGATTGGAAGGACTTAGCTGCTGGCATAGCTTCAAAGCAACTCTTTAAAGGCCAAGTGGTGTGCCCTAGTAATACAGCCCTCCCACCCTGCCATTTTGCAAGAGAAAAAACTGAAACACAGCAATGCTAGTGACTCACCAGAGTCTGAGTGAATCAGGGATGGGCATTGGGCCTGGCGTCCAGCCTCTGACCATCAGTCACTGCCTCTGAACACCTCCTTGTGTCCCTTTCACAATGAGACCGCAGGCACACTTCTCCTCCCCTTCCCTCCTGCTGTGGGCAACTTCCACCCCATGTTTGTGTAATCAAACAGTAAAACAAACAACTGACAGACACTTTCTCCAAACCTTAGGTATCTAGTTTCAGATCCAATTTTGCAATGATGGTAGAGTCAAAACAAAAAATAGTCTGATGATAATCATTGCAAAATACCAAGTGCTCTACTCATATTTTTGAATGCAAAGTAGGTAGCATCTTCTGTGGTCCTTTACTTTCATCTCACTCCCTACAACTTTCCTCAGTTTATCCCCTTCCTTTCCTTCCCTGCTCCTAACTTTCCTAACCATGGCCCACCTGGGCTTCCTTCTTTTGATTCTGCATCACAGTGGGCCAGGACTAAGACCTTTCCTGAAGGGTGGGCAAAGAGAAGAGGCTGGAGGCAAAGCCAGAATTCACATGAGCTGCTGGGAGGAGAGAGCCTGGGAACACTGTTAACTCATTTCTGTGTCCTCACACCCTGCTTGTTGCTATGGCATGTTAGGCGTTCTTCTGCGTTGCCTCATGTAATTTAATCCTCACAGATCCTGTGTGGTAAGCATTGGTATCTTTAGTTTATTCATGAAAAAATGTGAAGTCAGACAAGTTCAGTAATGTGCCCAATAGGGTTTGAACTCATGTCCACGTAGTTGTGCAAACTATACTCTTCTTCCTATATGATGCTGCCTCTGAAGAGCATAAGCTCCAGCAGCTCTATGTCATTTCTGGTGCTAAATTATTATTGTAACTCTGGTATTTACCAGAGGAGCTCTTCCCAAGAACTTGGGGAGTGTAGTCTCCGTCTTGTTTGTAAACATTGAGAATGCTCCAGGACTTTTGTCTACCTGCAGTCTGAAAGGCTCCCAGCAAGTTCTGCGTAGCAGCTCTGACATGTCAGAGAAGACAGCTTTCTGACTCCGGTTTCCAGTACATAGTGCTAATGTTGTGCCTGGCAGTCAGAGGCCATGCTTGCTGTGCCCCACCCCCCACAGGCAGGAAATTTTAAGTAGTTCCTTTGTCACAAGTATAAGATAAAGAGGCTTTCCAATGAACACATCGATTCCTGTGTGAATTTGTGAACTTGATACAAATAAGAACCTCAGGGGTGATGGTGTGTAAAGTGCATTTGTGGCCGCTTAACACCTTCACTGAAAGCTAGTGTTAAACCGGGGGGGGGGGGGAGCGTGGGGTGTGTGTGTGCTTAGAAATGGAGACTAGCAAGGAAGAAAACCCAAGGCAGAGAGGGAGATCTGGGGTATTTGGGGTATTGAACAAGAGAGCAAGGAAGTCAGAACAGACAGAGGGAGCCGGGAAAGGTGAACTAGAGCAGAGCTCCATGCAAACTGAAGACTGGCAGGGAAGGGGAGGGGGGCTCAAGACAGGAAAGGTACCACGAAGAGGCAAGCAGGAAGCCACAGGTAGCAATGTCCGTTGATGACAACATGCTGTCCAGTTTCTTGTTAGTTTGTTTCACGGCTCTCCTGGATTTCAGTGCAAAGTTAGGCCTGGAGTGCACAGGCAATTGCTTTCCAGGGCCTAAGACTATATTTGCTTCCTCAGGAGAAAAACCTTTTGAAATAGAGGCGTTACTATTTACCATCTTCCAGGTTGCCCCTATTGAACTATGAAGACCAGAGCAAAGAAGAATGCGCTTAAAAATAGTCCCAATGGTATTGACCCACGCAGCGATGTCATTATCACAGATGAGTCCCCATCAAACACGTTCTTCACATCTCACTGTAGATGTTTTCTAGTTTTCCAGAATGTGCAATGAAGAGTATTTTGAAGACCATGTGCTCACAGAAGTGTCACCTACTGACACATCACCTTCACAGAGAGGCTCATGTATTCAAACTATTTCCTAGTTAAAGATGTTATGTGACTTTCCAGTGCCCTGTATCTACAATCGATGAATTTCTGTACTTCTTGCTTTCAGTTCCCCAGGCACAGTGATATGTTGAACTGATTAAAAATAGTATTCTAAGGAAATCCTTGGCTATGTTGTCGTAATATAAGTCAGCTGCAATTGGGAAGTTCTTTCCTGAGGAAACTTGGTAAACTGAAAGTCAACTTAAGCTGTATATTTTCTGTGAGAATTTTGTGTCCTTCCTCATATTTTCCTTTTACAAATTACTAGTTGTTTTGTGCTTCCCACCCAGACACAAATGTTAACCTTACAACAGTCAGCAGAATACAATTATATTACCACGCTACAAGAGTTTAGATTACATATTTACCAGCAGAGCATATGAGTGTGTAGAATCGTAAAGGGAACTGTTTTTATTTCAGATATTGGGTATTTTATTTTATTTTATTGGTGGAACTGGGGATTGAACTCAAATATTGGGTATTTTAAAAAACAGAGAAAAGCAACATGTGAAATGCTCTCATTCTTTAAAAAGAGGTGTATATTTTATTTTTATGTATTTGGTACAGGGTCTCACTATGCAGCTCAGACTTGCAGTGATCCTCCTGTCTCAGCTTCCCCAGCACTAGGATTACAGGTGTGCGCCACTACTCCTGGTCTCAGTGGCCAGTTCAGCATGCCTGTTGGGTGGGGCCAGTGTGGCATGTGGTGTGTGGATCAAATCCTGTTCCCTGTGCTTGCCTACGAAGGTGCTTAGTCCGCTGAGCTATCTCACCAGCCTATGTTTTATATTTTACTTGACATTTTCTCCTCAATGCTAAACTTATAGAAAATTGTAATGCTAGAGCTAGCCTACTAATGTATTTTGTGTGGCCTAGTGCTTTTTAACAATTTTGAGTCAACATTAAAAATCTGAATTTTTTTTTCATGAATTTTTTTTAAAGATCCAGAGTTAGGGCTTCTCTTTAAAAAAAGATGATCTAACTACACCAGACCTACCACCTGGCAGTCATTGCTGGGGTGGGAGTTGCCTCATAGCACCTACTGGTAATTTCTGGGCCCTCTGTCAGGCTCTTCTGTGTCTCCAACCACAGGTGTTGTTGCCGTCCACAATCATATTTGCAGTTGTATTTCTGAAAAATGGGCCAATAGTTTCCTGTGCACATTTGGTGACCTACCTTCTCCTGCTCCCAGCTGACCTCACGATCATTACCTGTCCTGTGGCGTTGGGCCTGTCCTGTGACTCATTTCCCATGTGCCATTTTCACCTGTTGCAGTCTTGTTTCCACCGCTGCTCTCCACTGAAGCAGCCATGTCCTGAGTCAATGACTTCTCCTGTGTGACAAGCCCTTGAGCTCTCCTGCTCCTCTGCCTCTCCCCCACGGCCCCCAGCGAGGCTGACCAGCTGGGTCCTGGGTGTTGTCGCAGGCTCCACCCTCCCCTGCTCCTCCTTCCCCTTTTAGGTCATCTCTCTGTCAGCTTTTCTGCCTCCTTCTCTGCTGTCCACCTCCACTACTCTTTTCATTATGCAAGTGCCATGCTACATATGTTATGTGTAAAACTCAGGCCCTAGAGAGGTATATGAAGCCAAAAGATAGAAGACTTTTTTAAAACCATCTTTCTTGCCATTCACCTTCTCAGAGTTAACTGGTGAGTCTGTGGATGGTTCTCTTTCCTGTTCCTTTTTCATGTAATGGTTTGATTGCTGTTTAATACAGGTAGGATTATCTTATGTATACTGCTTTTTTTACTGGGAGATGACCCTGATTGGCACAGACTTCTGCCCTCCTAATTTTATGATCTGACAGATATTTGAATATCTGTTGGTGTTTTTCAGCATAACATTTTGAATAATTATAGTACTTGCATTGTTGTTTTTATGATTGTGTGTATGTTTTGACTAAAATTCTGAACTGATAGGGACAGTGGACTTGCATACTGCCTGTCTGCCACAGTACTTGTCTGTACATATTCACTGAATGAGTGAATGTTGGCATTTTTGTCCATTCAGTTAATTCATTCTCATGTATATTACACCCCTAATATTAAATTATATCATAGTTTAAATTCAAAGTTAAATATTTCAAACTCTGTAATAAACATACTAGTGTAATTATTTTAAATACAATCATATATCAGTTTTGCTTCCTTCATCAAGATCATCCTGTTCAGAAGAGAAATCTGTATGTAACTTGTTTTCGTTGAGAAAAGTATTGATAGCTAGTTGCTTTTGTTTTGTGTATTTTAAATGAGTGTTTGTTTTGGCAAGTTGCCAAAGCAGACAGTAGTTTGCATGTAATTCATTCTCCATAAAACTATCATTTATCTTTAAAGGGAATATAAATGCACAATGGTTGCATAAATAGAATTGCCTTAATACAACATCTCTTCAGTAGGAAAATAGTTGAGGTTTATGAAGTGAGCCTTGTCAGATACAATCTGAGTCTATTGCTAAGTGTTCTCACTCAGTATCATGCTGTTGTTAATAACCCTGATTCAAGGCAAAACCAATGAAAACATCTATCATTTGATAGCTGTGGGACGCTATCCAAGCTTGTGTCATGGTCGTATAATGTTCTGGAGTGAACAAAATAACACCACAGAGTGAAGAAAATAGCACTTGGATATTTGGATTTTAACCATAGGTTTTTTTGTCAAGAGTGGACGAATTCCTTACTGCTGAGTTGAAATGAGACTTTTAAATACTCTTAATAACTTTCTCATCATCATACTCTAAAGGAGACACCAAGAGTGAGTGTTTGGGAATATTAAAAAAAAATTTTTTTTATTTGGGTATTAAAAAAAGGGATTAGTTGGGGTTACTCTATTATGAGTAATGAGCTGAAATCAGTTAATCACTAAGAGTTCGTATTCAAGAAATGATCTCTACTTGAAGAAATTTGAGAAATGAGTAAACAAAACACAAATTAGGCAATAAACAGGAAAATAGAAACTACATAAGAATTTCTGCAATACACATGTCTATAAAACTAATTAAAAGTCTACCTAAGGGTTCAATGAAGTGCCTGAAACTGGACCTACTATAGTCAGGGTAGTGGGTTGAGTGTTTTGTTTTATAGAGGAGTTCAGAAAGGAGAGAATATTTGATTTTAGAAACTGTCTCTTCAGTTGAAGACCAGCTGAAGACTTACTGTGAGTACAGAAAGTACCAGAGTACAGAAAGATTTACATATTGGAGTAAGAGCTTGAATGACTTCAACAGGGATCAGAAACTAAAGAAAATAATCATATGTGTTGTGATGCTTTATGTTTGCAGAGTGCACTGTAGCGTGCAGACTCCTTTTGGAAACATTGCCCTGTTTTTTCAGCATTAAACCTGAACTGTAGCCATTTGAAGATTGAATCTCCAGCATTGCTGGTGACAGCTTGCTTGGATGTAGGGTATTAAGAAGGGAGATGGGAAGGAGACCGACGTCACCCCACGTTCTGGACTCATGACCCCAGTGAGAAAGAGAGTGGGACGTTTGAGGGAAGAAGATGATCAAACCTAGCCAAGACTGTTATGAAGTAACAGTTATGAAGAACTGCTGACAGTGACAAAGGGCCAGTCCTGGAGAATGAGAACAAGGAAGTTTAGAAGTTGCCAGTAGGGACAACCCGCTCGGGCCCCCCTCTTGTCCCTCTCTCGGACAGGAGCTTTCTTTCCTCCAATAAATATATTCTGCTCATAAAAAAAAAGAAGTTGCCAGTAAACTCTCTCTAATTGAACGCCTTTTGTAGCCTGGGGAGCTTGAGAAGCATGGGTTGGGGGTGATCAGAGTGCAGCATGGTGAGGTGGTCCAAGAGGGGCATAGTTAGACAATGGAAGGGACTGAGGGACTGAGGGGAGAGAAGGACCAGGGAACAGTGAGAATAAAGTGATACTTATAAATCAGAGCTGCCACAGTGCTATACTTTGGAGAAACAGCAGCATAACAGCATGAGATCATGTTCTGTGTTGTTTATTTGCCATTTGTTGAGGTTTACTTCCCTCAGGAAATAGCTCTGGCTCAGATGCTTTGGATAGACGAGGCGCATGACAGCAGCATGGGAGGAAACAGTCGGCAATGGCAGCAGCCAGGTGAAAGATCAGGTTCCTGTTACTGAGCGTGGAGCCAGGCTCCTGAGGTGGCCAAGGCCAGTTCCTGCATCACGTGGCCTATAGTCCTTGAAGAGTATTCTCCTAGACTGGCAAGCATCTTGTAAATAAATGGTACTGAGGTCAAGATATAAAACAACTGGATACAATACCACCACTGCTGCTAAAAACACAGCTTGGATTAGCAGTGGAGTTGTCTTCAGATACAAATTTGCCGTAAAATAATAAATACTATTTGTACCATTAAAGCCATAATCAGCAGGAGCACATCAAGGCAGCCACCCTCATGTCTGAGGTATGAGAATGCTTTGTGTGCTGGGCATATGCTGTTGCTGTCCTCCCCTAGGAATGGCAAGGAGGAAGGAGTTGGATGCCTCTGTTTTCTTTCTGCAGTAGTCTGTTTCTCTTAGCCTTTCCCCCTCCTGTCTCTGGATGGGATTATTTGAGGAAAAATACAAAGCTTATTTTTGGCTTGGGGAACCCATGCATCAGCATGGCACAAGATAAATTTCACTAAATTTCTGTAATTCAGATGGATGGCACCTAGAGTAGTAGGCTTGCCAGTCATCGAGTCATCTGTGTTCTCTGCCATTCTCACAGTTGGCTGATTCTTTGGGGCACATGTGCATAGACACAGCATTTGTTGGCCCTGACTCCAGCTTTTAGAGCCTGGCCAGAGTCACAGTCAGGCATGGTTGTAACCAGACAGTGCCCCAGTGGAAGAATCACACTGCTCTTGCTGGAATCCAAAGAGAGACACTTTGTCATTTGTTGATTAATGAATGCATTCCCTCCTGGATTGAAAACAAAAGTTACAAGAGATCATTAGTTATTAATACAAGCTGTCTACTTTTCAACTCAATCCAACATTCAAAACAAGCAATGTCGCTTTGCCAGATGACTTGAGGTCTTTGTGTGTAGAGATGACAGATGGAAATCGCCCATGGTGAATGCACTTGGATGAATATAGAGCCCAGAAGAGCATCCTTGTCCTGAGAGTCAGCCAGAAAGTTAACAAGGAAGGTTTCAGCAGGGTCATGGTCAGAAAAGTCAGAATAGTGAAATAGCACGCATTGAGATTGTGTCTTTGGTGTAATTGCTACCAAGGCATCTATTGCAGCTGTTTTAAAATGGGTATGCCTCTGTTCATTTTAATTCGTGCATATAATAAGAATAACTTGCAGAAAAGAGAACTTGTGGTATAGCAGTGTTTGAGAAATCTTGGGTGAAAAATTGTCTTGAATTTTTACTCTCTATTTTCTATTAATAGTATTACCATCCTCTAGCTTAAGTGGTTGTGGGAAAACTTAGCTAAGACTTCCCCAAACAAATAGAAAACATATAGTTACTGTTTTTTCAGTCAAATGTTACAGAAGGACAGAAAAAAACTGAAAATTTTTAATGCTGCTTATATCCAAATTCTACTTACATTGTCCTTCTGAAAATCTGCACACATACACAGAGGTAGATATTTAAATGATTTTGTGTAATTGACATTGTACAATGTAGGCTAGTCTGTAATCTGGCTTGATCACGTAGTAAAACACTTTGAACTTCTTTCTGTGTTGTTGAATATAGTTTTATGTAAAAGGTCTTTTTTTTTCATAAAAGGTCTTAATGCCTGCATAAAATTCAGTTGGATGGCTATATCCTATTAAGTCATTTATGATGGCATTCATTTACTAAATATTGTTACCCCTAGTATGTGGTAGACATTAAATTCTGGGGATTTAGTGTCTACCACATACTAGGGGTATGTAGTTTACAGAAGTACACTTTTCTTTCGATGAGTATTAGGTTACTGTTGGTAGAAGCAGCATACATTGGATATCAGTATATGTCTGCAGCATCCTTCCTTGCATACCTACCTATTTTTTCCTTAGGATAAGTTCCTAGGAGTAATGGCTGGTCAGTGGTTTGTACATTTTGATTAGAATCCATATTTACTGCCTAATCACTGGCAAAAGTGTAAAAATGGTGCTCATATTTCAGTATTTTTTAAAAAATAATATTTTCATGGCTA
This sequence comes from Octodon degus, assembly GCF_000260255.1. Lineage (NCBI taxonomy): Eukaryota > Metazoa > Chordata > Mammalia > Rodentia > Octodontidae > Octodon > Octodon degus. Next base: position 11,360,021 of record NW_004524666.1, on the reverse strand, counting down.
TTTTTGCAAATATTATAGGTGAAGAATGATATTCCACTATTTTTATTTTTATTTCTTTGACTTTAGTCTGCTTAGAATGAAAGTCTTAACTACCAAAAAATAGTGACCACTCTGTCGTCTATGGGATATCATTTTTCTGGGGGGTGTAGGATGTCATTTTCTCTTGGTCTTTATTTTATCCTTCTTGAGAGGGTAGGCTTTCTTTCTTTTTTTTTTTTTAATTTTTCTTCACGATCAAGTTAGAATTAGTGAGAGGTTGTCTATTAAGCTGATAAAACTAGAAACCATAATCATAAGTGAAATAAGTCAGATTGGCATGTATAAACCTATTGTCTTCCTAGTGTAAGAAGCTAAAAGAGTAAATAAAATCCAAAAGGTGAAATAGATAGCTGTGAAAGAGAAACAAATTGCTCAAAAGGAAAGAACAACTGGGATGGGGAAAAGGAGAAAAGAAGAAAAGGGAAAAGATACACAAACACATAGAGAGAGAGAGAGAAAGAGAGAGAGAGAGAGAGAGAGAGAGAGAGAGAGAGACTACTAATTTCCTTTAGTTTATTGAAAGGAACAGTTGATGGTTATAGTATTTGATAATTCTGCATGCCCATATCTGGTAATCTGAGCAACTACTTTGAAGATAATATGCAATATAATGACCATTGTTAAAGTCCTATCATCTTGTTTTGAAAATCTTTATCATTTTTGTTTTTTATTCTCTTTAAAATAAAAAGAAAACAAGTACCCATATCTTCACTGAAGGAATATGTTGCCTAAGTGTATTACCTTAAACCAAGTTGGCTTTAGCACTGAGTAACTATTATTAGAGATTAAAACCTAGTAGATAATGTGTGTTGGGTAAGATTTACACTTTGAATTAGTATCTGTTTATATTTGTGCAACTTGATTGATTTCCTTTTTTTCCCCCTTTGAGGGAACAGGGGATTGAACTCAGGCCCTTGAGCTTGCCAGGGAAGCGCTTATTCCACTGAGCCATCTTCTCAGCCCCGATTTCCTTTTGTTTTCAAATAGATACTATGGTTTTGAACACTTAACAATAACATAGAGGCATTAAGGAGTACTTAATAAGAATATTAAAGGTAAATGCCCTAAAGTCTATTGCCTCCATTTAACTTATCCCTCGCTAGGTAGTGTTTTCATGCTTTTTTAAAAAATTTCTTTTTCCTGGCCCATGTGCAATTCAGCAGTACCTAATGATTATGAGACAGATTTGCCTGAGTCCCAGTTCCCGTCTCCTAAATCATTAATTGCTTTAGTCTCTGCCTCCACATCTTTCCTCAGGGATGATGAGGAAACCCGCACTGTGACGCTAGGGAAGATCTGTGTGATCCAGCATGGTACACATTCTTGTACTTAGTATCACAAATGCTATATTTGTTATGCTTACAATTATAAGAAATTTTAACTAGATGAGAAGCACTCAGAAGGATGTAGCATCTTCATTGAAATTCTCCCTTTCTAAGATGAC
>NW_004524666.1:11341512-11357498 GCF_000260255.1 Octodon degus | reverse complement strand
CTAGGACATCATATATGAAAATGGCTTTGGGCCTGGGAGATAGCTCAGTAGAATAAACGCTTGCCTGGCAAGTGCAAGGTCCTGAGTTCAATCTCTGGTACCGTTTTTTAAAAAAGGCTTTAACCTGTGACTTTATTGCTCTCCTCTCTCCTAACACCAAAGCCTCTTCTCAGTTTTATTTCTTCCCACTATTTTGACGTGTTTTTAAAGCTTTTATTGAGAATACTATTTAAATACGTTATTGGCACAGGATTTTTCACTTTTGTGTTTCAACTCCTTCAGAGAAAACATCTTGCTTTTTCTTTACAAAATTAGTTTCAGTCAAGATAGCAGGGAGGCACTCTTACAGGGGAACAGGATAAGAAATTAAACTGTGGTAGTGGTGCCTCCAGGGTGACCTGTATTCTCATCCTCAGCTCATGTTTCGCGGGAGACAAATGGGAAGGAAGAGCCAAGTCCCTCACGTTTCTTAGAACATCTGTCCAAGGACCATTGGGAATACCAGGGGCTTCCCAGTCAGCCTCTTGCAAGTTTCAAGTAATGCCTCATTTTTGATATTGTGGGATCCATGCAGATTTTGTTACCACACAATGAAAATCTCTGTGACACCTCAGAATAACCATGTGCTATGACCTTTCTTTTGTCCCCGATGCTTCTTGGAGATCCTGTGAGATGGGTCTGCTACTGCCTACGTTTTGTAGAAGATAAAGCTGAGGCCTAGAAAGCTGAAGACACTGGTTACTGTCCGAGACACACAAGGTAGCTTTTAGCCTCTCACTTCCTTGTCTTTCAGACAAGCAAACGCCGATAGAGTCAAAGTTCAGGGTCATAAGAAGCATTTGAGTAACTCTGAGAATTTTGTCAGGACTTGACCCACGTTATTTCTGGGGTTCATCGAAACAAGACATCCTTTGTAAATGAAGCAAATGCAGTAGGAGTCTTCTCTCAAGGTGCAATTTTGTAACCCAGGTCATTTGCTTATGCTGGGTTTTATAGAATTTTCCTAAAACTATTGGGTTCTCTGTCAATCTTTTTCAGGTCACTATGTTGTAGATAATCACAAATCTAGAAAAGGGAAAACAGCAAGTATTTAACTTTGAAAACACAGGAGTAACTTTGTAGTTTGGAAATTAATTTGCAATATTAACTCCCTGGTTTTACACCAAAATGCCTTTGTAAACACCTTCTGGTTAAAGTTAGAAACAAACAACATAATGCTCAGTCAGTAGTTGTTTAATGAATTAATTATTTGTAATTGTGAGAAACTAAAACATGCAGTAGCCGTTCCACTGTGTGTGGGGCGGGGGGTGTAGTTAGGTAGGTAGGTAGGTAGGTAGGTAGGTAGGTAGATAGATAGATAGATAGATAGATGAGCAACAGTCATGTGTAATATGTACTTGACACTTTATAGAGGTCGTGACTCTAAAAATATTTCATCTTTTCATAAATGTCTTTAGAGAACTTCGTGTTTCTGCCATTAGTTAGTTCTCAAATACTATTCCAAGGAGAGCAAGTGACACGCTCATTTATAGATGAAGAATTTGTAGTTGAGACTAATTAAATGTGACTAACTTACTCAAGATAGATTAAATCCAGTGGTGTAGGAGACTGCTCTTTGGTTTAATTTTATGTCCATCACCTGTTCTTTGACCTTTGGAAGATATGTAGCTCTCCTCTCTTATAAATAAAAAGGAGATCATTTCTGTGTTCCTTTTAAAAGAAGTGTAAAACTTTTGCTGTACAAGCATATTTGGTTTCTAGGTGTAGCTAAAGTATTTCTAGCCATTTATCCACGCCCTTTTTTCTTTTGGTCTTCATACAGTTCCGCAAAGTGCACACCACACAGATGGCGGAGACAAGCACATGGGTTATTTACTGCCAGTACAGTAGATGAGCATATGTGCTAATCCCTCTTATACCCGCTCCATGGGAGCCATTAACACATCCATTTAAATGAAAGGGCCCAAGGCTTTTGCCTTGGGCATTTCTGCTACAGTCGCCTGAAGCATCCTGAGCCATCTGTCCTGCCTCTTCCCAGAGGCCTGCCACTCTCCCCTCCTGCCCAGCCAGAACAGCCCCGTTTTTCCAAACAGTCCCCTGATCCTTAGACACAGGGCTGATAGCAATAGCTCTTGGTTTTTGCTTCAAGCAGTTTAGCTCTAAGCCTGACTTGCACCTAAGGACAGAAAGCATTGTTGAACACTGGAATTGAAAGAGGTTGAAAATTCCATTCAGGTAATGTTTCCTGGCCATGCGTGGTACTAGCTGCAGTATATTTACAGGCATTGTATTTTCACATGCATGCCCTTATTTGTGCCTCACAGTAGAATTTCTAAGCGGACGCATGGTAACCCCATCTTCCAGGTGGAGAATGATGATTTCTCTAGATGTAGCTTATCCAGGGCTTCTAGGATATAATACAGTGGGCTGTTCACCCCCTTGACTTCCCTGTCTTGCCCCATCCTGTCCTTACACAAATAATTTTTTCATTGTTTTACTGGTTGTACAGATTAGTATGCTTTGTTTTGACAGATTCATGTATCCATATAACATACTTTGATCACCTTCCTCAGCACCTTCTTGCTCTGCCCTCCCCCTCCTTTCACATGTTTTGGGGGTTTCAATATGTTTACTTTGCTTATATGGCCCGTATTACTCATCCTTATATCCCTTTTAAACTTCCTTCTCTCCTCCTTATTCCCTTCCTCTTAGCTAATAATAGTCTTCTTTCTACTTTCTTGCCATCTTTTTTAGATTCCACGGATTAGGGAGATCGTGCAACATTTGTCTTTCTGAGTGTGGCTGTTTCACTCATCATGGTCTCTGTATCCATCCATGTTCCTGCAAATGGCAGAATTCCCTTCCTCCTGTGGCTGAACAGTAATCCTTTGCGTCTGTGTGTCTGTGTGTGTGTGCTGCATTTTTTAATCCATTCATCTGATGATGGACATTTAGGCAGGTTTCATATTTTGACTATTGTGAATTACACCAAAATAAATGGATATGCAGATACCTCTGTAGTGTGCTGACTTGAACTGTTTGGGGTTTATACCAAAGAGAGATATGTTTAGATCAAATAGTTGCTCTAATTTTAGTTTTCTGAGAAATCTCCATGTGATTTCCATAGTAGCTGTACTAGTTTACATTCCCACCAGCAGTATACTGGGGTCCTTTTTCCTCATGTCATTTCCAGCATATATTGTCTTTCGTATTCTTCACAATGGCCATTCTGTAAGAGGTGAGGTAGAATCTGATGAAGAGTTCTACCTCAGTTCACAAATGCTTTTGTTTGCAAACAATTTGTTTCACAAACAGAAGTGTTTGGCAAAATGTTGTTTTTGTTTGTAAACTCTGCATCAAGTGACCAACACAATGCTGGCCATCTTTTCCACACAAACACAAATGTGGCCATCTTTTCCAAAATCATAGAAAATACAGTTTGTGAAATGAGGCACCACTGTAGTTTTGATTGTGTTTTCCTAACGTCTAAAGATGTTGAATAAAGGGACAGTGCGATAGCTCAGTGGACTAATCTCTACATAGGCAAGCACAGGGACTGGAATACCTCATGTTGTGCCAGCTCCGCCTCCAGGTCCCCTGAGCCAGCCACCAACTCCAGGCAGGCCCAAGCCTGTAAGCCCACCGCTGGGGAGGCTGAAAACAGGAGGATCATTATAAGTCAGAGCTCTGTAGTGAGACCCTGTACCAAATACATAAATTGAAAAAAAAAAATTAAAGATGTTGAATATTTGTTTCTGTATGTATTGGCCACCTGGACTCCTTTTGAGCATTGTCTGTTCAAGGCATCTGCCTGTTTATTGATTGTGAAAATAATTTTTAAAAAATTCTGTATATAAGACTTTATATGTAACTGTGATAACATATTTTTATTTTATTTTTGCAATACCAGGGATTGAACTCAGGACTCTGTACTTGCCAGGCAAGCACTTACTCTACTGAGCTATCTCCCTGGCCCAATAACATCTTGAATATTCTTTCAAATTGTCTTGGCCTTTGAGTATTCATTTACTAATTCTAAGGTTTGCAAATCTTCCTTCATTTATTGTTATATCATTTTATATCACTAATACCATAGTATTGTTAGTATTGTTGGGCATTGTGGCACATACCTTTAATTCCAGCACTTGAGAGGCTGAGGAAGGAGGATTGCCCCAAGTTCAAAGCTAGCTATATAATGACTTCAAACCTGGACTACACAACATGACCCTGTCTCAAAAATTAAAAAAACTATTCCCCCAGAAAGTGAGCCTATAGACACTCTGGTAGATTATAGTCCTGTTCAGAAGCTGTTTTCAGTTGCAGTAACAAAGACCTGTTAGTGATACTTCAAGTAGAGAAAGTTTACTGTTCTTGAATGGAAATATTTCACAGATTTTACTCCGAATGCCTTCAGGGCAGGTTTGGCTGTCTTGTGTTGTGGGGATCGAACCACAGCAACCTGAGCCTGACTGCTTTGTTGAAGCAGCCACTTAAAGAACTGAGCTAGGGGGTAGGCCCCCGCTTTCACAGATTTTAAGAAGAAACAACAGTAAGGGAGCCCTCTTGGGAGCTAGGAAGCCATTAGCATGAAGCCCATTCACTGTCTCTCTGCCCTCTCCTCTGCCTAATCTATCCTTCCAGATGTGTAGACCGGCTTCTGCTGCTGCACTTCTCCTTGGACCAAAATAGACCCTGTAGCATCCAAATCTACATGATTTATCAACTTGGCAACCCATAGCTAGCAAGTACGTAGCTTCTCCAATTTCTAATTCCAAATTTCAGGGAGACCAGTTAGGTGGAGATAACTCATCTTTTGAAGTCAAGCCATATACTTGTAAGTGTGAGCCTCCTCAGGGTAGTAGTTTACCCCTGTCCTGTATATGCAGTGGATAAGCTATTGGCCATGACCTGCTGCTAAACTGTAGGCAGAAGAGATTCCCACTGGATAAGACAGTTCCCTCAAAGTACTACTAGTACAGAATACTTGAAATAAAAATTCTTAAATACAGAATTTCAGAAACCATGACACATAAACCCTTATTCTGCCCCTATCCTCAAACAGACAGACCTCTATGTGAAATTCAGTTGTTAGGATGAACATAGAGCAGTTGGACTCATATTGTCCAGTACTGGCAATACTTCCTTGTGTAGCTCAGCTCACTGCCATCTGAATGACTCCCTGTCAGTTGCTACTTACTGGGGCATGCTTAAATCCCTCCCTTTTGGACCTAAACTTTATGATTTAAGTAAAATTAGTCTTATTTGGCTGGGCATGATGGTGCACACCAGTAATCCCTACATTTGTGAGGCTGAGACAGGGTGATCACCATGAGTTCTAGGCCAGCCTGGGCTACATAGTAAGTTCAAGGCCAGCCTGAATTACATAGTGGGAATCTGTCTAAAAAAAGTCTATTTATTGTTATCCTAACAACTTAGTAAATCTATAGAAGTATATTATTAAAGAAAGCACCCTTCTTGTGGGACTAAAACTGAAGTCCCAGAATTAACAGCTACTACTTGTGTTCAGCAAGGTTGAGGGCCAAGGACAGCCGTATTTGCAACTTCTATCAGTTGGGGCTGGGCAAGGCCTCCTCCCAGTGGCCAGCAATTCCTGTTATTCTTTGGTGAGCGTTCTTATTCATGGAAGAGCCATTGCTTGCCAATGCTTTGTGGAATTATAAAGTGGTTGGAGAACAATGACTGCTTGTAGAAGGCAGTGTGTAGAAGGGCCCCCACTCCACAGTGAGCTGTGGTATTCAGCAGAGTGGGAGTATAGATAAGGGTACAGAAGGACAGAACACTTTGTTTCAGACTTTTTCCTGGAGTAGAGTTAGACAAACAGCATTTTTCTGGCTCCACCCACAATGGATTAGGGGTGGGGCCAGGGAAGCAGGATATGCAGGCCTGGTCCAATCACTGGGTTTCTTCAGACACCATGTGTTGATTCACTGCTTTCTGAGGTCTTGACTTAAACATGAGAATCAATGGAAAGTTTTCAAGAGATTAGAATTTGGAGTTGCGAGTAACTTGGATTGAAACAGAACTGAGCAAAAATGCTAGATTCACAATTCACATAGGTGAATTTTGAAAGTGTTTTCTCTGATCACTACCATGGAGTATGCAGTATTTTTACCAGACTGGCATCAAAAGAATTCACAGACCAGGATAGATTGCTTTGGTAATTTAATTCTGCCGTTGGTCTTGGAATACTCTTTTAAGTGGAGGCCCCTTGTGAGTGAGAGAAGGTTTTCTCATACTCCCGACAGCCAGAGGCCCCCTTGGTAGGCCTACTGCCAGCGTGCCAGGAGAGCAGCATTTAGCTTCTATCCCTTTTGCTTTATAATTTATATCCCCTTATTTTCATCCTACTGTGAGTATAAATCTTTAAACCTTAATGTTTAATCATTTAACATAAGCATCTCTGTTATATTATGAACAAGACAATTCAGATTACAAAGCAGTTTACTCAATTTTTATTATAGTCGCTGAGCTACAGCACCCTGCCCAGAAGAGCTACTACCTTCAACCAAAGAATTAACTCTTTATAAAGCAATCAAATTAGTCAGTATTGCCTATTTTATGGTAATTAGAACTAAAACTTGGTGTCTCTGACTCATGAGGCATATTTAGCATTATATCAGTGTTTTAGTCATTTGTGTACTACATGTGCCACCAATATTATTTACATATTTCCCCTTAAAAACTTAGTTCTATAGAAAACAAATTTATTTTGTAACCACCTCAAATAGAAAACCATTATCGTTGAGATAAAATCATTCGGTAAAAGTAAGAGATGCTCTTGTGTATTGAAGACCCTGAGCTTAAACTCACATATCCTAGATGAAAAAGAGCTCAGCAGGTGTTACAGGAAGATGGTGCAGGCATGTCAGCGTCCACCTGAGACTTCCAGTGCTCGAGGAAATGTGAGAAGTATTGAAAAAGGAGTGAGGGTCTATTTAATGGGGCTAGGCTTCTTGCTACCACCTGCCACCTCCTAGTGCCTCTGCAGTCACCTGGGCTGTCCCTGGAAGCACACACTGCCTGTGCCAGTGTGTACCACTGGAGTGCAGGAGACTGTTTGCCTGGCTTGTGCTAGTCGAGGTGACCATGGAATAGAGAATGTCAGGCAACATGATGCCTTCTGAGAACTTCTTAAGCCTAAGGAAACTAATGTCAGTTCAGTGGAAATTGAAAGATGCAAAAAATCTGTGCCCTAATGGATTTCTTTGAGGCCACCTGGAAGCATGCTACCCATTTTTCTACTAAGCTGCAAGTAAAACTTAACTGCAGAATCCTAAGTATTAAGAAAACAGTAGGTCGCTTTTGCTGTAAGTTGGTGGTGGTAAACCTTTTTGAGACCAGTTGCCCAGATTGCAACCCGGAACCCACTTATTTATTGCAAAGTGCCAACACTGCAATTAAACCTGAATACTGCGCTTCTAGTTTAGAAAAAGCAACTGTTATTCAGTGCTTGCTGCTGGGGCAACATGGCTCACGTGCCAGTCACACTATGTGATTGAAACTTATATTTTTTTTCCACTTAAAAAAGCCTGAGATAGTTTATTTTTTGTTGTTGTTGTTGTTGTTGCTGTATTTATTGTAAAAAAATAATAACAGGCATCATAAAACCTGACAGATACTTTTGTATGTGACAGCCCTGTTCAGTTTTTGTTTGTTTATTGTCTTTTTGAAGCCCAGTCTCAGTTCAGGCTGGCCTTGAGCTCATGTTGAGTTTTTTGACATAAAATACACAGAGACCTTTTTTTATGTGGCTAAAGTAAAATATCATTTCTTTTGTGGCCTAGATGCTTCATAAATATTTGAGGAATACATCTGTGAATTTGCTTTTGAAATCCGCATTTGCTGGACAAAGCTGTCCTTTGGGGCTGGCTGGTAGGTTTCTGAGTTCCCTGTCACATGGCTGCTGCTGTGGGTGGCTGTGGCATAGGCTTCAGAGACTTCAGCAGCAGAGTACTGTATTCTGTGGTGATGGTGACAGTGAGGGTTTGACGCTTCCTGGTAAGTTTTCTTTCCAGGTTTCCTGCCGGGCACCTTCCCTATGTTCCTCTTTGACCTTTGCTCCTGCCTTTAGTGCCCCAGCAGTGTGACTTCTTTCTGTCTGCTGTCCCAGTGGGCTCTATTGCCTCTGGTTTCTAGTTGGTTTAGCCAGGGGAGCACTCAGATTGAAGAGGGAGAGAGGAGCGAGGTCAGGATACTTCTCCGTGGGGGCCTTCTAAGTGCCAGTGGCCCTACAGCTGTGGTCCCAACTCCCTCTCCACCAGCATTTCTGTCTTGGATTCAGACATCTCTCCCTTACCTGGCCGCTCAAGCCTTGAGATGTAACAGAGCCCGCCTTCACCCTTCCTCCCTCTTTATTGGACCACACTAGGCCTGTGGTTTTCCTGTGCCTTGTTCATTTCTTTGTTTAAATTTTCCTTAGATTGTTGCAGTTCAAGGGTGCTGCCTGTTTTCTTTGGTGCTCTGCTGGTGGAAGGTGCCTTTGCAGATTCACTGCCTGGGGGCCTTTGTAAAGTGGACTGGTCCCAGAGGATGGCCTCTGACCTCAGCATTAACAGCAGTGTGTTCCATACCAGTGTGATTCTGAGTTGGGGGTGCTCCTGGATCTATTGACCTGGTGGTCCTGAAGGTGACTGTAAGGCCCTAAGGCCATTGCAGAGTTCATCTTTGTAGTTCACTGGACACAGACTAATCATTTATGGTACCTGTGTGGCATTCTGGGTGATGACTGGAGGACGCTGGATTTCTGCTTCTTGTGCCATGTGTTAGTCTTGCCTGGGAGTAAATGAGTGAGTAACTAAGAGAAACACCTCGAACTGTAAATAAAAATTATCCTTGCCAGGCAAGGTGGCACACACCTGTAATTTCAGCACTCTGCAAAGCTGAGGCAGGAGGAGCACAAGTTCAAGCCTAGAATGAGCAATATGGCAAGATCCTGCCTCCACTGAAAATACTATCCTAAAAATACAACATAATGCAAAAATGAATAAAACTAATTTGAGAATAAGGCCAATGATTGCTCTTTAAATTGCTTCTTAAGGACAGTAACTTATGCATTAGCGGGAAGGACTGTGCTCACTGTGCAAGATTTTGAAGAGAAGAGACTCATGTTATCCAGTATCAAATCTAGAATTGGCTTTGTCAGAGTTCCTTACAATTATCTGCTGAGGAAAAAGAAGCTCTTATCAACTACCAAAGTATATCTCAAAATATGGAATTAATTACCTAAATAATGGACAGTGTTTTGCTGTAAATAATGTTGTAAATAAGTCCTCTATTCAAATAACTGATCAGTAGGGCCCTTGTTATAAGCCCTTGAAATACTTGGTCTGTGTGTGTGAGTGGGCATGCTCAATGAAAGCACTGGCATTGCTTTGTCCCAGGGAAGGTGAAATTGGTGCCCATTACCCTGAATGGAACAAATAGGGCATGGTGGACAGGGGACGCACGTGTCCAAAAGACACAAGTTCAAATCCTGCTTGGACCAAAGGATTCATTGCTTCTATCGGTGGCTAGGAGCATTAGGTGAAATTCTTGGGGCAAGTGACATTCTTAGAAAATGTTACTCTCTGTGCCCCCCAATACTTCTCTTTCCCACCAGAACATCATTACCACCTAAAGCTTTTCACACCCTCATCTCAGGGCAAATATATAGAGATAATTGGCATGTGTGTTCTCCTCTGTCATGGGGCAGACCCCAGCTACAATAGGTGTGCAGATTTATAAGTCTGAATTTCCTAGGCCAAGCTTAGTGATAACTGACCTCATCAGCAGCTGGGGGCCAGGACATATAGCATTTCTGTCTTCGCTACAGGTCAAAAGAGGGTCACAAACTACTTGAGAAGGACAATGAACTATTTCATCCTATTCTGTACTTCATTTTTCTTTGTATATGTGTGTATTTTCAGGGAAGGGTCCACAGAGTGTTCAAGGTCTCACTGCTAGATTGGACTGGTAGTGATCCACCTGTTTATAGCTTCCTAAGAGCTGGGATTATAGGCGCATGCCACCACGCCCAGTCTCAATTGCCATCTCAGCATGCCCCGGGGATGGGGCCAGCATGGCAGGCCCGGGGATCGAATCCCTGGTCCCTGTGCCTGCTTGCAGGTGCTTTAATCCGCTGAGCTATTTGGCCGTCCCTTTGCATTTCATTTTAAGCTTCCTCTTTTCGGTGACTTGGGTAAGTGGTTTTAGCTGATGAGTTGTGGATGGATTTCAAGGAAAAGGACCACCTCCGAGAGAATCCCCAAGGGACAGGTCCTTCCAGGAGAGTAGAGCTGACCCAGTGGGACAAGCTTGAGGGCTGCTGATGGGCCTCAAGAGCTTTTGAGCCATTTAGACTGATTTGCCTTGGAAAGAATGAGGCAGTGCTGGATGGCTTCTGAAGTTATTTCTAACCAACATATTAACCTGTGCCAACATGGATTTCCATCCCAGAATACGTGAAGGTCAAAAAAGAGATGGTTTGATCAGGCTTTGTGCTCTCCTCAATCTAAATTGATGCTGTTGCTAAGAAGTCTTAGTATTGCGCTTGACTCTAGGAGGTAGCTGCAGGCTGGGACCAAAGTGGGAGATCCATTGATGACAAATCAACCCCAACTCCTGCCGCATCCCATTCCACTTCCTTTTTCCCATTGTTCCTTATCCACAGGTTGTTTGACCACCATGAAAACTATTGTGGGTTCAGAACAGAAAGGAAAATGCTAGGAAAGAAAGAAACAGAGGAACTATCATGAGAAACAGCACCCAAGCTGTGCCAGCTCCCTTACCCCCACCGCCTTTCTTCTGCACAGCCTACATTTTTTCCACTTCAGTTTTTAGAAGGCTTGTAATTTGATCATTTTAATTTGAGGTTATAAATGACCGTTAAAGAGAGGCAGTTGCCTCACAGGGTTGATGACTCATTAAGTGCTGAGTGACATGGGTGTCTGAATTGACTCCATCAACCAAGGTGAGGGAGCTGTGGTCAGGGAGACAGTGCTGGAACCTCAGGAGGATGGGACCTAGGTGTAGCATGTCTGGTGACGTGCGGGCAATAAAACACTAGAAAAGAGTAGTGAGAAGAAAGGGGAAAGAATTTTTTTTAAAAAACAGCAGGAACTTCATAGGCTCCTGGTCTAAGACCTGCTGTCAGAAGCCTGAGACCTAACACCAGTAACACAGCATCTATCATGTGTCAGCCTGATAGATTTAACAAGTAAAGAAATACAGGATGCCCAGTTAAATTTGAATTTCAGATAAATCATGTTTTGTATAAGTATGTCCCAAATTGTTTATCCACAAATCAGATTTAACCTGCTATTCTGTGTTTAATCTGACAGTGACAGAGCACCTGATGTTGGGTAGTTCTCAGGGAACATTAGCAACAGGAAGCCAAGGCTGATTGGTGGTGGTGCATGGCCTTTTGGCTGATGGGAGACCAGCCTTTAAAGCTGGCATGCCTAGCCCTTGGGCATCCATGGAGAATGCACTGTAGGACCAAACTGGCAGCATAAAAATAATACTTTTTTTTTATTTACTAAAACTATACTTTGAACCATCTAAGGTTATTGGGACTGGCAGAGATGGTACAGGATTGAGGTAAGGTTGTGGATGGATTTGCTCCTGTGAGGCCCATCAGGCAGACCAACACAGCCAGTGAGCAGCCTAGGTTAGTGGGCAGGCAGAGAGGCCTAGAACAACCATGGTAGTCTTCTTGCCTACCTTTTTTACTTTATAGGAAAGCTGAGGATTAATGAAATGATGTGATGACTTGAATCACTGGACAAATGATTAGTGAAGCCTGGAGCAGGCGCAAGATTTCTTTCATCCTTGTGTTCATTCTACTACATGCTGCTGACGTAGCACATTCTTAATAAAACTCCCAAGTTTCCACACACGGCTAGTGTGGAAAGGACCACGTTTTACTTTCATTTCTGTTGATACAAGTACTGCCTTTGCTCTGTTACTGAGAAACTAGATTATGTTTTGTAAGCCACTTAAAAAGAACTAGGAACCAAAAGTTGAGGCAGTGTGACTCATTCTGTTGGAATTAGTGTAAGGCATGTCAGGTTTCCCAAAGTGTTGCTACCTTCTGGAGAAAGGTGGGCATTAGGTGGGAAAAAAAATGGAAGGAGGAAAGGAAGAAAGAAGGAAAAAATAAAAAATTTGTTGGTTTGGCAGAATAAGAGCCCATTCCTGTGTGGAATAGAGATACGCTAGGACCCACTTTCTGTGTGAGCTCCTACAGACTGCTGCCGTACCCAGCTGGGAAGGGTGTGCAGGCGTGTGGGAAGGCACTTCTTATCTGCTAGCTTTCTGCTCTAGTGCCTCCCAGATCCTAGGGTTGTGCGGATGTGGGTGTGTTCCAGAACATGACCTCACCTGGCTTTCTCCAAATCCTTCAGTGTGGCCTTCTGTATTTTCAGGACCATGACATCTCTTGGCTCTTAAATACATGGAAATGAAATGTTCTTTTGAAGTTTACTTGGTTTACTTTAGTAGTTTTTTACATAAACTGGATATGAGGACAAAAATGCTCAATGAAACCAGTAGCTATATCCGCTCGATAACTTAGCACATGGGAAGCTATTTGGAGGGGAAAAGGTCATTTTGGGGGAAGACGATGCTTCTCTTGTTCTGTTTTCTTGTGGTTTGTGCCATTCCTGACTGGATGGATATTTTCTAGTATTTTCTCAGAAGGCAAAATATCAACATAAGCTGAAATTTTGTGTATATATCTGCCTGCCACAGATTATTGCTCTATCTTTGTACTTTGGCTGCATAGATGAAATTATCCTTGGCTGGTTGTTTCTTCTTTTGTGACAACGCTAAACATCAGTCAGTGAAAGCCATAGACAGCCAGCCTGTTGTCAGCTTCCTGTACTGCTGTTTATCTCTGTGGTCTTTCCTCACTTAGCCCAGGAGTTGTGGACTGAAAACATCGTGAAGTGGGCCACTTCCCTCCATGACCTTACCATCAGTTGCACTTGACTCCTCTTCACAGAGAGTATGAAACAATCCAAAACTAAAATCCTGTTCATGATGAGTGAACGAGCTAGGCCCTGATCAGCACTGTAATTTATGGGGCTCCATTCAGGGTAACTTGAGAATAAGAAACTCTCCTGGGTATTATTAATGTTCCCTTTTGATTTAGAAAAGATTTATAGGGTGAAACGTTACTTCAAAATTAAGCATATAAGTGGCATGACTTCAAACCTTTTACTGAAGCTTAGATATTCAAAGTGATTGAATACTTGTAGAGGAGCCAAATAAATGTGTACCTCTGAAAGGCACCTGTCTCAGAAAACACAAAATCCTGTCGGTTAGCTTAGAACACCCTCAGAGGATAAAGCAGCAGGGTGGCCTGTGCACGGCCTTGGGGGAGCAGCTGTTCTGTGGCAGATGGGGGACCCTGCAGACAATTCTCATGACAGGTGGGGCATTTTACTAGAGAAAAGTGGATGTATAAGAGATGCTTCATTTTCGTTTTTCTCACTGAGAGGAACTATAGCTGGATTTTAATCATTTTCCAAAAGCAGATTTTGGGATTTCCTGGCCAAGAAAAACAGAGAGAAAGCTAGAACTTTTCCCAGTTTCTTCAATGCCCAATGTGTATCTATATTGATAAATGGTCATAGTATTGCATTATTAGTTTTATATATTGCTCTCCGACAAGTTTGCTAAAATTTGAATGTTTGAAATGGTGTCTTATTCTCTTCATTGTCACCTATCCAGTATCTTGTAATCTTGTAGCATGTTCTGTCACCTGTTACACAGAGCTCTTCCCCTGGGGCCCATTTTCCTCAGTCTGCTGCTCACAGGGAGGCTGTCTCCGGGACAGAGTGAGAGGAAGGGTGATCAAAATCAGCACACAAGCCAGGCAGTTTCTTGTTACTTCTCAGGCTCATGTTTTTGTAATTGGCTCATGGTTTTCTACTGTGATCTGGACCGCTGGATAAACTCTGCAGTTTACTGAAAGTTCAGCAAATGATGTGTTCTTATGTACACCTGAGTGGTTAGTAAGGCTGGAAGCTCTACTCGATTTTGATATTCCAGCATCGCTTAGCCAATCATTCTCTCAAACAGCAAATTTCTGTCCCTATAAATACTTGTTCACTTAAACTACTTAAATGTGTCGTAAGATTTACCATTTATTCTCCTTCATCATGACCAGGCTAAGTGTTACAGGGGAAATGGAGGACTTCCTTGAGAAGTCACCTACCCCTGACTAAAATGTGCACAGCTTATGGAGCTCTGCCTTGCTCATGGTGGGAATGGTGCACACGAGAATGTTTAAGTGCAGCACCCTTTACATCCAAAGTGCTCTAAAATCTGCCAAATGGAAGGTGACAGATAAGGCCCTCAGCTGCCAGAGGTGACAGGCTGTCTCAGGAGTGACTCTAGACACTTTACTGCCTGTGAAGCATGAGAATTCAATGTAAAGAAGCATTAGATGATTAAGCATGGAATGGCAAATAGTGTGTCAAGCAGATTGTTAATTCTCATTATTCAAGTCATGGAATTTAGACACTTGCCACTTGTACTCATCTCTGCTGCAGTCCCCACCACATCTTACCTGTTGTCCTCAGTGGCTTTTAGTAATCTGGCTTTTGGTTTCTCCTGAGAAAAGCTGAGGTGAGAACTACGGACATGGGCAGAAGAGGGTTAAATCAAAAGCTGAGTTTCCAGAAATTTGAGGCAGAGCTCTGTGCCACTACAAAATAACCTGTTCATTAAGAATTCTGCTGCATCATCCTTGCAACTTAAATTCCCATTTTGCCATGATATTTTTGGAACCCAATGAATAATATTAACTTATGCTCTGAAAAAAATGGAGCGGTGCTGTGACAGACTTGGGAAGCACAGTGGCAGTGGTTCCCATTTTAGAAGATAGTAAATTCCTTCGTGTCAGTCTCACTGTTTTGTGTGTTCTCTTTTCCCTTCATCACATTTGTTTGCCTCTGGCAAGTTGTGTCAGTCCCTCCTGCCTCACTCCTACTGAGAGGAGGACTTGCTTGCAGAGCCCTGGAAGAGCTGGAGGGCCTTGTTTCTCTACCCCTGATTCTTCTTGCTCTGTGCCAAGGCCACCGTGTCTCACTGAGCTCTTCTGGGGTGGTGTATCACTACTTGAAAGAAAATTAAAAATCATTTTAGGTCGCTTATTACAGATCATTAATTGAAGTTCCCCTAAACCCAAGGAATTTATTCTCCCATTGATGTGTGCATAACTCTTATTAACATTAATAAAGTTGTTTAGAATCAAAGAGCTAGCAGAAACCCGTAATAGAGGATCCATTTTGATCCTGCTTTGCAAAATGACTCATACCCATAGGGCATTGACAAGCATGTTAAAGATAATTTTTACAACTCCCTTTTAAAACAGCAATTAGCAAATCCGTCAGAGCCACTCGTCCTGTGTTCCAGAGTAAACTTGCAGGTGGCCCGCGTGCAGCGATGCCCCACCCGCAGTGCAAGTTGCAAGCTTTGTACTTAGCAGGTGCAGGTGATGGAAGTAGGGCCAGGCCTGCCCCTCCTGCACGTGTGCTGGGGAGATGGCGTGCCTGGGAAGCTGAGTGCTAAGGAGGGCGAGGGACAGGGCCAGCAGGGTGAGCCTTCTACTGTTGTCACCCACAAGGCAGAGAAAAGGAGAGACATTTGTTCCCTTGAGCTGTTTGCATCCAGCCCTCCCTGGCTGCACTGCCTCTTGAAAGGAGAAGTGAGAGGCAGGGTACTGTCTGTCTGTCTGTCTGTCTGGGAAGCCGTCCTCACCGTGGCAGAAGCACTACAAAGAATCTAAGGATGTTACAGAAGTATTGTACAGTAACTGAAAGATATCCTTAGCCTTCTGCCTGAAATACTGACATAGGCATGAGAGCCGTGCTTCCTGGGGGGGGGGGTACACATTTAGACACAGCTGCCTTGACAGCAAGACGGCCGAAGTCTCCTCAAAGGCACCTCATCTTGCACCTTGCAGTCTCTATGTTGCC
>NW_004524666.1:11322371-11335892 GCF_000260255.1 Octodon degus | reverse complement strand
TTGTCATAGATGCAGGCATTTGTAGCTCAAATGACAGAAGAGTTATTCAAATTTTGTACCTATAACTCAATAGCCTTGTAATCTGGGGCAAATTAATTCATTTCTTCCAGATTATTCTTGGAAAATAGGGATGGACCCTACTCCTTTAAATTATTATTAAAAATGAAACAAAGTTGTTTGTGTGCAGCTCAGTATGGACTCTGGCACCTTTTGAGGCTTTTTTTTTGGTGGTACCAGGGATGGAACTCAGGACTTTGTGCTTACCAAGCAAGCACTTATTCCGCTAATCTGTGTCCTTGGCCATACATTTTGAGTAATTGGTAAATATCAGCTATTGCTACTTAGGAATGTTGACTTTAATTTATTGTCAAGCTACAACCTATTCTTGGGGACATGAACATAGGACTTGGTTCATGATGGTCATGCCTGGCTGTATACCTCACTTTATCCTTTGAACGTTTGGATGGTGACTCATGGCGTAGGCTCACTGGAAGGATTAAAGGAGATGATGTACACAGTGCTGACTTGTTTAATGGGCTTTTCACCCCTCCTCTGTCTGCAAACATCATTTTCTTGGCGATTTTGCTGCTAGGCATTCATGTCTCTCTCTCTAGGATAATGTCCTTCATTTTATTTTGGTGTGAAACACAGAATTTAATAGTTTTGTGTTACAGATCTATCATATGTAGCTGTGAATGAAAACAAGTTTTCCCACAAAATAATACCTATGTGTTGGTTTGCTGGGCTCTGTGACCAAGCACCATAGGCTGAAGGATTTCAACAACTGAAACTTATTTTCTCCCAGTTCTGGAGGCTGAAAGTTCAAAGTTGGTGGGGTTGGTGTGTTCTGAGACTTCTCTCCTCAGCTTATAGATGACTGTCTTCTCCCTGCATCTCTACAGGGTCTCTCCCTCTGTTGTCTGTGCCAAAGTTACTCCCTTTATAAAGATACCAGATCTTTTGAAGTAGGACCCAGTCACATTTGAACTTGATTCTCTCTTTATCCTGTTTTCAAATGCATCACATTTTGAGGCCCACTGGAGGTTAGAGACTTACTTGTGTCAATTCTGAGAGAATATCACTTGATCCATAGCAATACCCTTTATAATCAATTTTCTTTTTTATTTTACTAAAGAAAATGTGGGGCACAACCAACCACATTGAATTTTATGACTTGATGCATTGAGTACATACCACATGCTAAAAGACACTGCCCTAGTGAGTGGTATCAGTTTACTTGGTTGTGGGAAGATGGCACCAGCACTAGGACTTGTCTAACTGCAGAGACAGCCAGAGGCACAAAATTCAGGCAAAGCCAGAGCAGGGGCTGGCCTTCTGCTAGCATAGCAGCAGCCTCACTCAGGATCAACATACCCTTTCTGTGAAGGCCCAGTTAATAAATAGTTTCATCTTTGTAGGACCCAGGGTCTCTATTGAGACCATTCTGGTACTGTCATGTGAAACCAGTTACAGACAATATGTAAACCAGTGGGCATGACTGGTCCCAATAAAACTTCATTCATGGAAACTGAAATCTGAATTTCACATAACTTTCATTTGTTACAAAATACTGTTTTGATTTTTTTTAACCACATAAAAATTAAAAGCCATCCTTGGTTCGTGGGCTATACAAAAGCCAGCAGCTGGCCAGCTCTGCCCCAAGGCTGTGTAATGGGACTCTCTCAGAGACAGAGTTCTGTCATCAGGCTGAAGGGCTTTCTCCAGGAGTCAGTCTGGCTGATTTTTGTTTGTCCATGGAAATTCTTAACTGATTACCATATTTGACTGTTGTGATTTGTTTCTTTTCAAAGAAAAAATCCCTGTGGCACTCATAATAATAATAAAAAAAAATTTAAGAAGCCAGTGTTGCTCAATAATAGGGAGAGCTGGGGGAAGTTCTTAAAGGACTGAGAAAATCATCATTTGTGGGATGGTGAATTTTGGACTAGGGTTAGCATCCAACAGTCTGCATAAGAATGGCAGAGCTGGAGTCTCAGGGCTCTTTCGGAGGCTAATGTTTGTGGACGTTGTGGATGCGGTGTAACCAAAGGCCTAGATTTCTTCATGATTGGGGGGAGAGCAACCCAGCTCCAGGGCCCAGCCCTGAGGCCTTCCTCTCAGGATGAGGGGCCCACCTCCTGCACAGACCTCTGCAGCTCTTTTTACAGCCGGAAAGTAGACCACAGTGTGTATGGCTCCCTGCTGCTCTTGTGGAAGCACCCACAGTCTCATATGCCAGCCCAGCTATCCTGGTAAATCTCCTTCATCCCAGCGTTTGAGGAGCAGTCATCTGAGTGGGCCATTCTGGCCAGCAGAGTTCACACAGCAAGGGGTTTATTTCAGTACTCACAGGGGCAGTTGTATTGGGCACATGACCAATGATAGCAGGGGAAGACCTCGCAAAAAGCGGAAGGCAAGCTGACAGCAACACTGAGGCACAGAAACTCCTTCCTCTGGGCATGGAGGCTGCTCTGAGGTAGGCCAGGACTCAGCCTGACTTCTGGGACATGCGTATTCCAGTGTAGGCATATGAGGAGCCCAGAGATTCACAAAGGTGGGAGCAGTGGTCTGGGTGTTTTTTTTTTCAGGATTTCAGACCATGGGATAGAAAATGTCTGTAAGCATATCTTTTTTTTTTTTTTTTTTTTTTTTTTTTTACGGTGCGTCTCTTAAGGGAGGAATGTGCTGCTCTCAGGTGGAGACTCTGGAGGGGAAACACTGACTGTTCCATGCCTTTTCCCCAAGGCTGTCCTATCCTAGGGAGGTCAGGAGAATATAAACCAAGGCCCCAGGAAACTCTTTGCTGGACATAAACAGGTAGAGCTTGAGTACTCAAATCTTCATTTAAAAAAAAAAAACCAAAGAGTAACATGAAATTAAAATTATGTGTTTTAGTTTGAAACCGTTTTCTTTGTGCCATTAGAACATGCAATAATAAAACAGCTTTGACAAGACAGTCATCTTAAATGAATAAAAACACAATTTAATGAAGTTTTTAAAAGCATAGCATATCTTTGAATTAATTTGTTTGAATTAAATTGTTGTGCTCTTTTGTTCTCAGCATTTATAAGGGCTCTGTTTATCTGGTTTAACTGGTATCCCATGATTTTTTTACTTTTACGTATTTGGTGCAGGGTCTCACTACGCAGCTTGGACTCCTGTTTTCCACCTGCCCAGCGCTGGGATTACAGGTGTGTGCCACCACACCCCGACTCAGTCACTGGCTCAGTGTGCCCCGGGGCAGGGCCTACAGAGCATGTGGTGCTGGGGATAGAACCTTGGTGCCTGTGTTTGCCCAAGCAGGCGCTTAGTCTGCTAAACTACCTCGCAGGCCCTCCCCAGTGCTTTTTAAAGATTAAAGAACAGCATTCGTGCAGACACCCTGAAGCACTGTGATCATGAATTTTTTGCCAAGTGAACACTTCTTTGTAACTTGCAACCAGAATAACAAAAACATCACTCAAACTCTGAAAGCCCTCTCAGACTTACTTTCCCAGCTTCCACTGAGAGTAACCAATAGTCTGATTTTTAACAAAAAACTTTAGTTTTTAATCTATTTTGAACTTTATATACAGAAGATTCATCCATGTTGCCCTGTCAGTAATTGTTCATTCTCATCGCTGTATGATATGCTATTATACAACTAAATCAGCATTTATTTGTTTAACCTCTTCTATTGTAGGTGGCCTTTGAGCTGTTTCCAGTGTGGGGCTCTTAGCAGTAGTTAGGGTGTGCGTGTGTAGTGCTTCTGTAGGATGGACGTCATGGAGACGGATCCTTGGATCATCGCGTGTGAATGTGTTCAGTTGTTTTGCATACTGCTGATTTTCAGTGACTCCGCCCACCAGCAGGGCATGGAAGTTTCGCTTGTTCCATAACCTCATAAACCCTTCATGGTTTTTGTCCTTACCGTTTTGACCCAACATGGTAAGTATGTGTGGGTAACACATTGTGATGTTGACTCGCTTTTCTTTGATGCTGATCTAGAGCATCATTTTATGTTTATTGGTCATTTCCTGTTTTGTCATCTCAGCTGTCTGTTAATTTCTTTACTGCACTGTGTGATTTGCACTTAACTCCTCCACTCTGCAGCTCTCCTTTTGTTTCTGTTGATGCTGCTTGAAGAAAACCTTTTTCAATTTTAATTTTAATAAGTCTAAATTATCATATTTTTCCTTCATGGTCAGCACATTTTGGATTTTTTTTCCCAAAAATCTTGTATGAAGCTACTTAATGTGCTGTTTGCTAAAAATTTGACTATTTTACTTTTCATATTTAGTTCTCCATCCATCTGGAACTGAGTTTCTACATCATGTAGGGTAGAAATTAACATTCTTTTTTATATGAATACTAAGTATATTCATTTCCTCAGGTTTTTGTAATGTAACACAGTATCACAAACTGTGTGGCTCACAACAACAGACATTTGTTCTCTGGTGCTTCTGGAAGCTACAAGCTCCTAATCAAGGCATGGCCACAGCCCTGCTCCCTCTGAAGGTCCTGCAGGAAGAATCTTGCCTTCGCTTTTCCTGGCTTTTGATGGCGGCTGGGAATTCTTCACATTGCTTGATTTACAACTACATTACTTCGATCTTTGCCCAGTTACCACTTGGCCTTGTATCTTTCAGTATTTAAATTTTCTTTTTCATTTAAGGACACGGGTCTTATTGGGTTCAGGACCCACCCTAATCCAGTATAGCCTCATATGCCACAACTCTATTTTGCCTATTCCCTAGTCTGAGGTTGAAGGAGGTTAGGACTAAAACATCTTTTAGAAGGACAGAGTTCAACCCACAATGTCCGATGAACCCAGAACCACTTCATGAACTTCAATGCCATCTTTTTACGAATTAGACGACTATAGCCTATACCTCTATTTTTGGATACTCTATTCATCTCTTTGTCTATCCTTGCAGAAAATACTACTCTTAATCTCTATTATTCTCTAATGAGTCTTGATACCTAATAAGGCCTGATAGCCTGGGGGGTTTGTTCAGAATTTTTCTGAGCTTTAGCCCTTTGTATTTCCATATAAATTTTAGAGTCTGCTTATTAATTTATATTAGGAAAAAAATAGTAGTGTTTATTTGAAATTACATTGAAGGTTCAAATTAGGAGAGAATTAACAATTTTAGAAACATTGAAATTTCTAGCCCAAGTACAGGGCATAATCTTTTATTATTTAGTTTGTAATTTTTCTGCATAATAGTTTTCAGTGTAAAAGTCTTACCCATCATTCATTGGACTTATTCTTGGATGTTTGGTATTCTTTTGATGGAGATTAGAGTTTGGTGAATTAAAAAGCAAAAAGAAAAGAAAAACTTCACCTCCTTCACATTATTAAGAACTTTTTTTTTTAAAGTTTATTGAGCTTTCCAGAACTGAGGTTTAAATTGAAATCTCACTGGTCCCAAATCAGAACTGCGCAGATAAATCAATAATTACTTCAAAGCTGCAAGGTTTTGTTTGTTTTTGCTTTTTGTTGTATTCAGGGGTTTATTTTTCTGGGCTACATCTCCAGCCCTTTTTATTTTTTTGAGACAGTGTCTGGCTAAATTGCCCAAGCTGGCCTCAAGCTTGATCTTTCTGCCTCTATCTCCCAAGTAGTTGGGATTATAATCCTGCATTATCATGCATGGCAAAAACGTTTTTATGAGAGGTAAATTGATTGATAACATGGGGTCCTCAGGGTTGGTTAAATAGGTTGTTGGACATCTACCTCCTGCAGGGGCACTACTTCTCCTTCAGCCATTTATTCATTTGTATGACTTAAGACACCCGTTTGTGCCCATGAGCCCAGCATCTGTCTCCATAATGCAGCCCCTGAGCCAAGCATCTGGGGACCTCTACACTTCTTAGGTAGCTGAAAATGAGCTCTTTGCAGATTTGGGGTGCCTTGCTCAACAGTGAGCCTCTGATCCCTTCTTGCCCTGGCAGTGGCTGAGAAAAGGAGCAGTCAGCTGTCTGCAGGTTGACCTTCCCTTTCCTCGTAGTTCATGGCCACCTATTCCTCTCTACTGTCTGAGTGTCTTCCCGTGCTTACCTCTGTCCTCCCAACCCCTGCTTTCCCCTACCTCCTCTTCCCTTCTATTTGCTCCCACTCTAGCAAATAATAAAACAACCATCACAGCCTTGCTTTGGTCCATCCAGCTTGTTGGAGTGAAGCCAGAAGGAGAAGCTGATGGGTCAGCGATGCTTCTCCAAGCACCTCCCTAATCCCTCAGTGAGGAGGAAAGGCCACAGCCAGTCAAAAAGCTGGCTTGGTTTCCGAGGGAACTCTGTGTGTTTCTGACTTCCCACTCCTCTCCCTGGTGACAGAACTTTGTTTGTGTGCTTGCTTGTTTAATGCATGACCCTACCATTTGGAATTCTTTAATTTTTCAAACAATCGATTCTAGGCTTGCAGAGAATATTGTAGCATGGAAGGAATCAGGGCTGTATTTTAAATCCATTGTGATTTGTAGGCACAGACTGCCTGCTGTGTACCTCTAGCCCCCAGGACAGCCATAGAGGCAGAAGCTGGAAAGGGAAGGGGAGCACACTCTCTTCTGGCTCCCTCCCCAGTGTTTGCTTTGAAAATAAGACTTAGCAAAGACTTTCACTGTTCTCCAAGGGGAAAGAGGTTGCTGGTATGTTCTTGCTAGATTGTCAGCCCATGTTGACTGGAGGAAGACTTGGAATCCCCTTAAACAATGCATATTACTTGGTTATAAGGGTGAATTTAAAAAGAATAAAGCCCTCTGAGAGCAAAAGTTCTCTCCTCTGGGCCAGCGACTGGGCCTGGCAAGGTTCTTGTGGCTCAGAAAAATTCAGACTAGGTTCTAGGCTGTGGAGAGCTATCTGGTAAGCTGGGCTCATATGATCAGGTCTATGGGAGAGGGCCAAATACAGGGAGACTGATTCTAATGGAAGAAGTTGGGCAAGAACTTGAAGGGAAGGGAGTTATATTCAGTTTGGCTTGAGGGACAGGCTGGTTCCCCGTGTTATCTTAATTTAATTAATTAAATAAATGTTAATTTATTCATTTAGTCATAAATATTTCCTGAGTGCATGCCCACATGTCAGGTCCTATACTAGGCTCTGCTGAAAGACATTTATTGTTTTTTGCACTAGTCATTGACCGAGTAGCCGGGTCAGCAACCTATGTTAAAATCCAGTCCCTGCTACCCACTGATTGTAAGACCTTGAGTAGGCTTCTTATCCTCGATGGGCCCCATTTCTCACTTGGAAAGTATATCAGAGATATTCTAAGAGGGACCTGATTGAAACTATGATCCAGAGTATATATGTGATAGGGCTGAAGAAGAGAGGGTAGCACCTGAGGGGTCAGTCAGGAAGTGATGGCGAGAGCTTCTGTAGACAGCCTGAGTCTGACAGAGTCTTGCAGGTATTCATTCAGTAAACATCTTCATACTCCATGTCATCTACTGCATGAAGCATGGGGAATGGAATAGTGACTAAAATGAGCTCCTTCTTCTCAAGGCACCTTTATAGAGGTGGGTGATGAATCGGGAACACAAGTGATAGCTCTAGAAATGTGGTTTGAAACTCATCACATGATATGATAGTGATATAGGGAGAAAAACTGATGTCGGGTGGCAGACCTCCAAAATGACATAGGGGAAAAAATGATCTCCCGACCTGCAAGGTACCTGGGACGAGTTCGTGTTCTGTAAAACCCAAGAATGAATTTCAGGAGCAAACTGAGGTTATAAGCAGAATATATTTATTGAAGGAAAGAAAGCTCCTGTCTGAGAGACGGACAGTAGGAGGGCCCCCGAGTGGGTGGTCTCTGGGAAGCGCTCTCTTCCAGGGATTTTTATAGTGTAAAACCATGCGGGGCTAAGGTAGAGAAAATGGAAACTCGCTTAGGTGGATGTGGGGTGGGACAAAACTATGGTCAACCAATGGGATTACAAACACCATTGCTCAGGTGAAATTGATTAAGTCCAGGACTGAATGGGGAAGCGAGTCATGTAGCAAGGGGGCATGAATGTAGAACAGGACTTTATCAGGTAGCCACCTAGTAGTAGTAGTCAGATCAGTGATTCGTCTGGTTTACTCAGGGTGATGATCAATCCCGGATGCCAGTCTTTAGGAAGAACAGCATTTGTTTGATCTTTGGTCTGGCTCACAGCAGGAGCATCCGTTCCTCCCACAGTTGTTAGGTATCTTGTCTTCTGTGTTATCTCCTTTGAGGGCCTGGCCCTGTCTTACTGCCTGTAATATTTCTATCTAATTCAGCTGCTGGAGCAGTAGCTGGGACTGCACACATGTATGAGGTATCAGGAAAGAGAAAGCAAAAGAAGAAAAGAGTTCTGAGGATACAGAATTTGGGGAAATATTCTATATTCCACTTGAGAGAATGCTTGCTCCTCATTAAGCCAACACGACAAACCCAAGCTCAACCCAAACCCAAAATATGTTCTCATGGCAAAGAAAGCTAGGCCTCACCAAAGAGAGATCATCTATTTAGACATCCAGTTCTCCTTGACTACATCACTTCTCTGTGTAAAACAAAATTATACCAGAGCCTCATGTGGTTTGCATAATAGCCGGTCTATTTGGTTTCCTCCAAAAGGACTTTAGTAAGTACCAGCGGTGTGTAAAAAATGGTGGCTGCTTAAGCTGCGGCTCTTTAACTTTTCCCAGACCAGCTGGCTGTTTTTTTCCCTTTTGCCATTTCTCCACATAACTTTAGCAGACCCTGAAACTGATTCTGAGAGCTCCAGCTCTTCCTTATTTACTCTTCATTAATCATATATTGCAGGTTGTTGTGCCTCTTGGAGGCTGGGGCTGAGCAATTAGTCTCCCATTGTCTTTGCAGGAAATGACATCCATGTGACTTCTTAGGAAGGCAACTGTTGATCACTCTGGTTAAAATAATGTTCAGCATTTCCTCTGGTTGGTCTTTGAGACTGACTGCTTTAGAAACCTTTTGGAAATGTGCAAATGAACCATAGTTGTCAGGACCGGAAATACTACTGGGTCACTTTCCTGAACAAAAGAGTCTAACTGCTGCTCTGGTTTCTTTGTGCCTTGCCTTGTCCAGGCTCTTCAGCATGAGGCTGAGCTCAGGGCATTCTGTTCCTCTTATGATACTTAATTGGGGCTGATCTATTAGAATGTTTTCCAGCTGCAGATAATTGAAATCCCAACTCAAGGAGGCCTAAACATGAGAAATTTATTGGAAACTCAGAGGTACCACAGAGTACCAGAGGGTGGGCCTGACATGGTGACCTGCACTCGCCTCCCTGTTCTTCCCATCTAGAACCAGCTTTATCTTTAGGCTGAGGCAAGACACTTATGAGGGTTCTAGATATCACACCCCACACTATGTTTAGGAGGAAGGAGTTTCTGTCCCTGAAGAATGAGGGGAAGCTCCCAGCAAAACATTCTTCACATTTCATTGGCTTAAAGTGAGCCAAGTGCTTATATTTGAACGAGTCACTGGCAAGACAAATGGGTTTCCCTTGGGTCAGAGCTTCTACAGCTTTAGTATGGACACAGATTCCCTGGCAAGTCTTGTAAAATAGATTGATTTGGGGAAAGGAACTCGGTGTTCTAAGAAGTTCACAGGTGATGCTAATGTTATGGTTTGGGACATTGCAAATCCGTAGACCATTCAGGCCCCCACTCCCCTGCTGAGAGTACTGTCATCTACTCGTGAGGTGTTGTGTCTGGAGAATATGCGGGCTCTATTGGGAAGAAATAATGACCTCCTCAGAAATGTGAGTGGTATTAACCTTTTTACGAGCATCTAGCAAGAAAACTACCACACAGTGGTCTGTGGTATGTATTAGAAGCAAAAAGTACATGCAAGGGCCAGTGAAATAGCTCAGTGGATTAATTGCCTGCTTAGGCAAGCTCAGGGACCTGGGTTTGATCCCCAGCACCACATGCCATGCCAGCCCCACCCCCGGATGCGCTGAGCTGGCCATGGAGACTGGGCATGGTGGCACGCCTGTAATCCCACACTAGAGCAGCTGGAAACAGGAGGATCACTATGAGTCCTGGCTTTGTAGTGAGACCCTGTACCAAATACATTTGAAAAGCTACATGCAGTACTGTATATTGTTGTAAAGAAGCACTGATAAACATTTTGTTACATATTGGTGAAAGTGTAGACATTGTAATTGTAGAGAAAAGCAGTAGTCATACTACTTACTCTATCGTTCAGTTATTTTTGTAGTAATTAATGCCGTATATATCTGGAATATCTCAAAAAGAACAAATGAAACAGATCTAAGTATCCGTCAGTACAGAAAGAATATGCCAGCAGGCACACAACACATGTCTGAAATTCTGGCACTGTAGGAGAGTGAAGCAGGAGGATCACAAGTTTGAGCCTAGCCAGGGTAGCATAGGGACTTAACAAGGCCAAATTTCAAAAATAAAAAATTTAAAAAGTTGTAGGGTTGTAGCTCAGTGTAGAGGCCCTGGATTTGATTTCCAATACAAGGAAAGAAGGGAGGGGAGGCCAAGTCCAACCTTTGTTCTCTGCAAGTGTAGCTCAGTGTTAGTAGTTAATAGGAAGGGGAGAGTACACTCCCATTTGCCCTCAGAGTCACTTGCCCTGTTGTTCCATGTGAAAAATGCTACCAATGGGGAATTGCTGCCAAAGCCAGTGGTCACAGTGCTCTGATGAATGGTTTTCAATGGAGAAAATTATTATGTTCTCTTCATTTGCATATGAAGAACTGTGTATTGTTTTGTTTTGTTTTGTTTTGTTTTGTTTTGACAAAAGACACTTAAGAATCCTGAACTGCAGCAATTTAGGAAAAAGCATAAGACAATTCAGGGTCCATCCTGAGGCTAGCCAGCACAGACTCAGCAGGGGTCTAAGTGAAGTGTGTGGCTGGTTTGGAGTAGAACTTTGTGAGACAGTTGCTTTGGTGGCTGACTGCCATCTCTGGCTTCTCACACAAACACAGCATCATTGGAGAGGGTACTTGGAGCAGGACATGGAATTTTACCAGACCACCTATTGACCCACATGCCCCCAAACCAGAGACTCACATCTGTGGGACATGACAGCATCTCTGTCTGGTCTTGAGTAGATGAGAAGTCAGACGGCTGGCCCTTAGTAACATGGATCCACACATGGGCAGTCACTGCCTGTTCCTTAAGTCTAGGTGAGGCCTTTAAGGATGAGGAATTTCCAGGTACTCAGGACCAGTTGGGACGAGTGGCTAGACTCAGTGCTTCAGAAAGGCAGGAATTGTGCTTGTGTCACACAGGAGCCGTGTGTGTGTGTGTGTGTGTGTGTGTGTGTGTGTGTGTGTGTGTGTGTTGGGGGGGGTGATGACTGAACGAACAGCTGGCATTCACTTTGTAAAGAGAAGTAAAAGAAGAATGTGTTTATTTATTGCCTAACTTCAGTCATTTATAATCTAAGTATAGAATGGTAAGGGGTCACCTACATTCTTAGAACCTCATAAGCTGCCAGAGATGAGATCATTTTAATATTAGCGCAGCTCGGGATCTCGCAACTGAAGAGAGGGTGTTACTGGACAAAAAGGAATAAAGATTGGTTTGGGAGTGAAATGTTTTGAGTTATTAAATGCTTTTCCATTGTTCGCTTGTTTGTGATTATTTTAGAATTTAAAATTCAAAATATTTGTAAGCACATTTTCTGGTTTATTTTATTGTCCTTTTCTTCCTTGATTAACTATGTGCTAAGGGTATTTATAAGTTGGTTTCGTCTTCCTATGAAAATCAAAGAGAAATCTGGTAGGGAGAGTTTGGTAGATCAGCAGGCACCTGAAGTGGAGGGAAGAGGTCACTGTTACCAAAGGAAGAGATCAATGTGTGTTAAATTATGCCTATTGAATAAGTTTTTTCTTTCGTTATGTTGTTTTTCAGGACCAGTCCTGCTGCTGTTTTAGAAGACATGTGGTGCATATAAAGTCTGTGGTAGTTGGCGGAAATTTAGTAAGTGTTGCTGTATTTATTTCTAATACAATTCACTGTTAAAATGGTGCTCCTGAAGAAAAGCCATTCCTGTTCTGAACACCTTTTAAGTCTATGCTGAATTTAGAAAAAATGGAATTTTTTAATTGAATGTAACATTGCATTACTGTTTCCTGGCAGTGTGATTTTTTTTTTCTTTTTATTACTGTGATTAAGTAATATGGTATTTTCTAAAATACCCAGATTTGAAAAATCTTCTAGATATAGGGTAAGAACATCCTCAGCAGTTTATGTTCTAAGCCAGCTTTGTAAGATGAATAATAAACTTGCAGACCAGAATAAAATAATCTCCAAGGCAAGGAGACCCATATATTGAAATGAGAGCGAAGGAGGCAGCTAGCTGCTTATTGAATGGGGAGCTAAAGGAAGTTAAGAATCCAGCATGAGCCAGCCCACAGACCAGTGCGGCGGCAGCAGTGAGAGCCTGAGAACATTGAGTTCAGCAGCTACCCACAGCTCACTCGCAGTAATAACGAGGACAGCCCTTGGGATCAGGACACCCAGGTTAAAATGCAGCCTCTGCGCCTTGTGGTTTTTACATAACCTCTCTGCATCTCTGTTTCCTGTTCTATAAGCTGAGGCCTTTAATGTTACCTGCCTCGTGAGGCTTACATGAGAACTGAGCGAGTGCTGGGGGTGTAGTGGCTGCTCAGTGTTGTGAGAGTCTTCCTAACAGAGCAGCCTGGTTTGGAGCCTGGACATGTGCCACTGAGCATAAGCACCTGCAGTGTGGATCTGCGGCCAGAAGGCTGACGAGTCGGCCATACCCATGTACTGTCACGGGTGCTACAGCTGCTCATCGCGGTTCCCGCCAGTGTCCACTCTAACGTGTACCTTCTTCTGTGTCCCCAGGGACCCATTCTTAAGCAAGCCAGTCTTGTTAAACTTCCCTTCCTGTCACCTTTGCAGCTACACAAAACCACACTGTTGGAGCTTTTTTTCAGTTTTTTTCAGTTAATGTTGTGGTGAACCAAATCAACAAGGAGAAGAGGGGACCTAGGGTGTATAACACTCTTAGTGTGTACCTCAGTTGCCATATTTAGGCTTTCATTTTCAAATCTTTTTTATTTTTGTTTTGTCTTTATTATGTACCTTCACAAAGATTCAGTTACTGAACTGATAATGTCTAGTTTGTCTAGTTTAGACTAACAGAATGCAGTTTTGAGATTTGAGAATAACCAGCTGTGTCACACTGAGTGGGCTGATGTTTAAGGTCCTAGTTTATAGGTGACCACATTCTAGTTTCATGGATCTGAAGAGATGGATAGGATCTCAGGAGGTGCCTGGCCCAATTTCTTGTTACCCCAATTGGACTATTACACATGTATCCAATTACCATACTGTATCCCATGTAGATATGTAAGTATTTTACCTCATTGATAAATAATTAGGGAACATGGGAAGTGTGTGGGTGTCCTGGGGTTTAGACCCACAGGCTTCCACATGATAGGCAAGCACTGTATCACTGAGTGACATCCCCAGCCCAGCAGGGACATTAATATTTAGAGCAGGGATAACATTGTACTCTCTCTCTCTCTCTCTCTCTCT
>NW_004524666.1:11320318-11322271 GCF_000260255.1 Octodon degus | reverse complement strand
AGAGAGAGAGAGAGAGAGAGAGAGAGAGAGAGAGAGAGAGAGAGAGAGAATGAGAATGAGAGAGAGAATGTTATGGCTGCTTTGGACTTCAGGGTTGGGATCTTCTCAGTGTCTCTAAGTCTTCTCTTTGACATGGTAACTTTTATGAAACTTGTTTGTTTTTAAATGTTGCTTTTAAAAAAATTACCCTCTCTGAAAGAGTAACCTATGAGTACCTTTTCATAGATTTTTTTTTTTTTTTAAATGTAGAGTTAATTTTATCCAGCGGAACTGGCAGCACCTTACCTAGATTTCTAGATTTGCCCGTGGAAACGGTCCTGAACTTTCCCTGAACTTGGATTCCCTTTGCTTTTGTCTGGGTTTGGAAAACGGGGATACGTTTCTGTAATTGTTAATCTGGATATTCCGAGGAAGATAAAAGTGAAATAGCCCTTTAATCACCGAGCCTCATTTCCTACCCTTTATTTTTTCTTAAAGACTAAATATACAGTTCCAAAGGAAGGAAGCAGTGCTGCTATTAACATGTAGAATCCATCTGGCCCTGGGAAGATGACAACAAGCCCTGAATGCTTTACACTTATTCAGTGCTTCAAACTGGGTCAGAACTATCCTTGTTTTACAAATGAGGCAGCTGGAGCCAGAGAGGTGAAGCCAGCCTTTCTCGCGGCCACACCTCCAGGGAGGGTCTGGGCCCAGAGGGGCGCCCTGGCCGAGCTGCGGGATTGCTGCCCAGCCCCGCCTTCCACCGCATCCTCCTGAGCTGAGTGCACAGAACCCTCTGGGGCATTTGTTCCCAGAGACCTAATTTGACCCTGTGGTACCTAACAGCCTGGAGCATGATGGGTACTCAGTAAATATTTGTTAAGTGAGTGTATTGTCACAGCCAAAGACCTCATTATAATTTATCATCTCGTCCTGATGACTGCCCTTGGCCACTGCAGAATCTATTTTGAAACCTCTCTGCAAGTGAATTTAGAAGTGTGTATTTAAAAATACATGACCAGAAGCTGGTGCGCATGACACTTCTCAGACGTCTCTGGTGGCCAGGGTCCTCAACAAGTGCAGAGGCGTGGCGGAGGCAGTAGAGGCGGACCTTCTCTTTGACTTAAATTTATTTTAATAAAATCATTGTTCTTAAAATTTTCCTGACTTTAAAGTTTTTATTGTAGTAAGGAAGATAAAAAAATCTCTTAATCACTATAGTATTGAGAAAGCAAAATTAAGACATGTATTTCTCCTATTTTGTTGTGGGTAATATATGTGTCATATATACACACAGTATATATTTGTGGTTTTATCTTGCTTGTTTCGTTAATATTAAATTGTAATAATTTTATAATTTAACAAAATAATAACTGATGTTTTCCATTGTGTTCATAGGCTAGCCATTCCCCACCCTATTACTTCAGTTAAATATCTTCATAGCTAATACTATAAACTACACTGTTGTAAACATTCTAGTATCAAAATATTTGCTTCTCTGGTGATTTCCATATTTATGGATTAATAGACTCGATTAAGTAAAACTATAAACATCTACACATAAAAATCTTAAATAAAATTAAAAACAAAAACTAGGAAAAAAATCATTTGCTACAACTATATTGAAATTATTGAGAATCTGTGCTCTAGTTTCTTTATACGCTGCCTATTTTTTTTCCTCACATTTTGTTGCCTGTGTACTCATTCTTGTTTCTTGTTTTTATTTATTTATTAAATGTTTTTCCTTGAATTTTTTTATTGGTACATTTTATATATACATAGTGATAGCATTCATCATAGGGGAATTGTACCTTGCTTCAAACTATAGTTTCAAGCATTTTTGAAAAAGTTTTAAAATTTCTGAATTTAGTTCAACTTATAATACCACATTTCCAAGAAAAATGAACCTTTTGCAAAGACATTTAAATAAAATCATACCAAGATGCACAAAAATGAAATTGTCCAAAACTT